>NC_085137.1:421272665-421297665 GCF_035046485.1 Aedes albopictus
CCTTTGAAAAAGGTGCAAATGCTCTGCAAAGTCTGACATTAAAACCCCTTTGGTTGCATATGAAGCATATTGCAAACAGTTCCTGCGCGCATGTGCCGCTCGCAGTCTCTGGGAGAAATGTCTTGCCAATTTTGTTCCGTTTTTTGTGTGCGATACAGAATGCTACTGACTGGAATGGAACACCTCCGACTACGGTATAACCTATAGAATGGAAAGATGACGACGACTCACTGCGGCTCCATTGATTCCGACCAGCTCGGTACCTTGACTCCAGTCCAATCCAGTCGTCAGTGTGTGAAGTGGAGGGCCAGACCCCCAGTTGAATTTCAAGTCATCACACTCAGGATTAGTTCGTAGGTACCTACATGTTCAATGCCGGCAAAAGGGAAGCTTGCTGCTTGCTGTTGCCGCTTCATGACTAGTGAATGAAAATTCGACCAGATCAAGAGGATGATGCCAAACAGTAGCAGTGACGGGAGGAACGAAATATTATGAATGACTTTGCGCGCTTGGATGGAAAATGATTGCGCGGAAAAGGTTCCCACTTGGGCACGTTCAGGGCTGGGGTCAATTTGGGCTGGTGCGACGGTGGCGACAATGGCATAGCTAGGGTAAGTGTGCCCATCGTTGTGGTATTAAGGTAAATTCATTTTAAAAACAATGATCGTACCATCTAATGAAGGATTGCAAAACGTTGGTAGTTTTCTATCCAAATTTGCTTGGAAAAATATAAAAACCATCGTTTCTCTCTGTTTTCGATCATAAATCGCTTACCACAACATTAGGCACACTGTTCCTATTATGGAGGTAAAATTTAATTTTGGTTCCTATTGTTGCGGTATCCCATTGAAATCATATGGGATACCGCAACATTAGGAACACTACCGCAACAATAGGAACACAGCAGCAAAAAAATTAGGGAAATTTTTTTTTTAAATAGGTTTTTGGGCAAATCTTAAGCACTCAAATGGTGCAATCTCATAATTTAAGCATAATACATCTATTAAAAATGCCTTTTGGTAACATTTTAGTCGAAAAAGTGCTCAATGGCCACTACCGCAACATTAGGTACTACCACAACGAAGGGAACAATTACCCTACTAAGGTCTGGCTAATGCGCGATATGCATACGACCAACCTCCGATTACGAATATGAAAGATGCGGTCGCTGGCTTTTGGTTATCGATTAGCCGACGAAGACATTATCTTGACAGTAGTTTTTCTTATAAAATTGTCCTTAAATAGCGATTGAAATGTATCCTTATGGATTGTTGGTCTTGAAACTATCTAATAACTATTTGCAGAAGGAACTATCAAATACCTACGTGTCACAAAGAAACTGACAGCCAGGTCGGATATCAGAAGGCCGGCTCCACCTTATCCTACATTTGGGACATCTGTTCCATCCCATAATCCATAGTACAAGCCTATTTCATCATCTACCTGAGGGAAAAGGAAAGAAATTAGGCTTTATATGGACATATAGGGAAATAGGAAAATACCCCGCAAGAGGACACCAACACACAAGCGTACCACAATTGGTTTGAACAACAACGCCCTAAAAAGCATTTTAAAAACGCATAAAGCGTTAAAAAACCAACGTGTGTCCAGAATAGCAAAACATCCTGAAGATTCAGGCTTTCAAAGTTAGTTTACTGGTTGCGCAAAAACTGAACAGCTATATATCAAATGATACAAAGTTCTATCATCGGATTCACAGCTATCACATACAAATGAATCAACTTGCTGGATATTCGCCATGTGATAGCTGAGTCGACAGTGACCAGGGTGCTGCAATTCTGCTTGGACAGATTAGTTAGATAGTCCGCCACCACTGGAGATGGCTCAGTACAATAGATTTTTGTTTGCCGACATGACTCTAAACTATTCCTGAAGCTTTACCCAAATACTTAGATACCTTCCGGAATAGCTGGCTCAGGGCCAATGAAATCATGTGATGCTCCAGTGCGAGCTAACTCATCAGCCAATTCATTTCCAGCGATGGAAGAATGGCCAGGTACCCATTCAAGGTGAACAGCGTTTGCTGAATTTAGCTCCTCGATTTGAGTTCGACAAGCGATAACTATCTTCGACCTGGAGTTGGCCGAAGCAAGTGCTTTAATAGCAGCCTGGCTATCTGAACAGAAGTATATTACTTTGCCCATTACGTGCTGCTGAAGTGCTGATTGCACTCCGCACATAAGAGCAAAGATTTCGGCCTGAAAAACGGTGCAGTATCTACCAAGTGAATACAACTGATGCAGCCTTAGCTCACGAGAATAAACACCAGCACCTGCTCGACCTTCGAGAAGGGAGCCATCGGTGTAACATACGATGCCGTCTGAAATACTTCTCTCTAGATAACCAGATGTCCACTCTTCCCGGGAAGGGAATTTCGTGGAAAATGTCCTATATGGAAAATTACAAGCAATTGTAAGATCACTTAGAGCACGGACAACTTTGTCCCAATTCACCAAAAGTGAAAACAACGAGGTGTGTGTTGAACTGCGGTTCACAGGAGTTTCATCTAGTAAACCGAGTACCCATAGGCGGTAAGAGCAAGAAAGTGCTTCTTGTTTAAGATGAATTTGTAGTGGGGAAACGTCAAAGAGAACTTCGAGCGCTGCCGTAGGAGTTGAAGAGAACGCTCCAGACATCGCCATTAAGCACATCCTTTGGAGATGACCTAATTTTGATTGGACCGTTCTCACTTCACCCTTTTGCCACCACACAAGACATCCATAGGTCAATATTGGACGAACAACAGTTGTGTAAATCCATTTGATATACTTGGATTTTAGCCCCCAAGTTGTACCAAAGGTTCGCCGGCATTGCCCGAAAGCCATACAAGCTTTCTTGATTCTGAACTCAATATGAGGTGTCCAGGAAAGCTTGGAATCAAGAATGTCTCCAACGTACTTTAACTGTTCAGTCACATTGATTTCAGAATCAAAGAGACGTAAAGTTCGAACACCATTACGGTTTCGCTTTTCCGTGAAAAGAACAATAGATATTTTACTCGGATTTACCGAAAGGCCATATTGGTGACACCAACCCTCAACTAATGAAGAGCGTTTTGCATCAAGTCGAAAAGGGTGCTGATACACATACCGACTAACAATGTTAGGTAGTCGTCGGCAAAACCATAAGTAGGAAAACCGCTATTATTGAGTTGTCTCAATAGCGTATCTGCTACGAGATTCCACAAAAGTGGTGATAAGACTCCCCCTTGGGGGCATCCACAAACACTCAATTTCCCAATCGCCGCTTGACGCAATGTCGAGAAGAGATGTCGGTTTTTGAGCATTTGGCGAATCCAATTGGACATCATTGGAGATATACCATGATCCCGTGCGGCTTTCAATATGGCATCGAAAGGCACGTTGTCAAAGGCACCCTCGATATCTAAGGAAACACCCAAGCATGATTGCTTTTGAGCGAATGCCTTCTCGATATCGTAAACAACTTTGTGTAAAAGAGTCACAGTGCAGTGGACTTTCCAGATTGGTAAGCATGTTGGTTCACATGAAGAGGCACATTGGCCAGATGAACATCACGGATGTAATGATCGACAATGCGTTCTAAGCGTTTCAGAAGAAAAGAGGTCAAACTGATAGGTCTAAAACTCTTTGCTTCTTTATACGACGCATGACCCACTTTCGGAATAAACTTATCAGTAATATCCCGCCAAGATTTGGAAATATACCCTGTAGCAAAACTGCAAACAAGTAGTTTTTTCAAAACATGTTTGAAATAATAAAATCCGTTCTGAAGCAGAATAGGATAAATCCCATCTGCCCCAGGAGATTTGAAAGGGGCAAAGCTATTAAGTGCCCATTCAATCGATTCTAAAGTTATGATACTTCGAGCCGAAGCTGAAGAATCATAACTACAAGAAAAGACATCAGGTTCCGGGGAAGTGTGTACTGAATAAACATTCCCAAAACTTCCTCATCAGAGGAAGTGAAATCACCATTTGACAAACGAAGTTCGTTCACTTGAAAATCCTTAGATTTTGCAAGGATTTTGTTCAACCGACTGGCTTCACTCAGACTGGAAACATTTGTACAAAGGTTTTTCCAGCCGGATCGTTCAGCAGACCGAAGAGCTTTCTGGTAGGCCTTGCGAGACGACCTGAAAGCCTCCGAACCAGCCGATCGTCGTCTGTTCGAACTCTGTCTACATTGTTTCCTGAGTTTCGCCAGATCAGAGTTCCACCAAGGGGTTCCTCTTGTGGTCTTCACAGACCGCAGAGGGCATGCTTCTTCAAAAGCTTCAATGATGAAGGCCGTTGTAGTATTAACGGCATCATCTAAATCACTTGGAGTGTCAATGGACGGTGAGTATCCATGAAATTTGGCTGCAACCAAATCGGTAAAGAGATCCCAGTTGGTTGACCGGGGGTTCCTGAAACGCAAAGTTTGCGAAGTAACATTCACATGTTCAAACTAGATGTTGCGATGGTCAGATAAAGATTCTTCATTCTTCAAGATGCCAATTGGTCAGCTCGTGACTAATTCTGCTAGAGCAAAGCGTTATGTCTAACACTTCCTCTCTCGCAGATACCATGAAGGTTGGGCGGTTGCCTATGTTAAGTAATCGATGATCTGTACTATTTAAGTATTCCATCAAACTGGAGCCTCTCAAATTGATGTCTGAGCTGCCCCAGATTATATGGAGAGCATTAGCATCACTACCAACAATTAGCGGAAGGCCTTTTGAAGTGCAGTATGCGATGACTTGCTTGAAAGTATCCGTAGGGGATGGTTCATCATGCGGTAAATAAACCGAACAATAAACGTATTTCCTGTTAAGGTTTCCATCAGGTACATCGATTGTGATAGCACATACATCTCTAGTAGTTAGTTCAGAGATGAGTGTAGCAACGATTGCGTTGTTGACAAGCACACATGCTCGAGGCATGACACGTGAATTTTCCACTTCATTTTTACTGAAAATAGCAAATACCGGATTCACAAGGTTTCCTAGATAGAAATTCCCATTACGAAAGTTGGGACTAACGCCACTTGGGCTGTACCATTTTGCATAAGTCTGTAAAGATTGATCGTTGCTGTTCTTTTATGCTGAAGAATGATCTGAGCTATCCCAACCGTAACCACTACCCATACTAGGCAAGATTAAACTCTTAACAATCACAGCACAAAAAAGAACAGCAACAATAAAGCCAGATCGGTATCTTTTTGAATGCTCCAAAGGCGAGGATGCACAGAATACACTGTGTAAAACGCATAATACGAAACCATATAGGTGAAAATTTAAACTGACAACCGCTACCGACACTACACAGCTATCTAGGGTGATCGGGAAAAGAAGTTAATATTGGTGATCAACTTCATACAGGCCCGAAAAGCCGGTGGACAGTGGACTTACTTTCCAGGCATGTTGATTCACATGAAGTATGTTAGCCTCTATATGAACATTACAGATGTGATTTCACACAAGAATTGTGTATTGAATGAGCTTTCTAGAACTTCCTCATCTGCGAATGCAGAACAAAATTCGTTCACTCTGAAAGCCTAAGATTTTGCTAAATGCATTCAACTAGTTAACATCACTAAAACTGGAAACATCTGTAAAAACTTTTTTTCCGCTCAAACCAAACTAGGGTATCGCGCTACTTGGGCGGTGGCTTCTATATTCATCTGTTTTCCACAATAACTCAGTCAATTTTGAACCAATTCACGGAGAAAAAAATAAAGTCAAGTCAATCATATTGCGGTCCCAAACAAGCATATTTGTGCACTGACTTTTATATAATCCTATTTCGAGATTGTATTGCGCATAATAGAATAGGTCGAAGAATAATACAAGCTTGAATTAAGCAGAATTGATGATCTCTTTAGAACAAGAAGTATGGTTGATTCAATCATAATATGCTTACATCAACAATATTTATGGTTGATGATTTGACAGTTCACTTATTGTCATGGTAGATTCAAGCATGTTTATGTTTAACTTTACCCTTAACTTGAGGCTTGAACTAACTATACCGGATGATTGATTTAAGGTGCTTCAAGCATACATAGAAAATCGCTGTTGTTTCATTCAAAAAATGATGAAAATCTTCAAAGTTTTGCATAAACGCTTCCATAATAGTAGTATGTGTGTGCAATATGTTCTAACAAGTCTATTTAATAAAAGCTTACGCTCACTTCAACAACAGGTAGCAGGAAAATAGGAGAATCTTGTTGAAAGAATGACTTCGTCAAAAAGGCCCTTTCACCGCTGCAAAGACCACTTTTCTCCCTTTTTCTTATCGAAATATGCTCCTCAGAGGATGAAGCAAGCCATTTCTTGAGATGAAAGTAAATTTTCTTCTAGTTGTGCTTGGATCCGATAGGTATTTGAAAACAAATTGGGGCAAAACTTGAATTCATTTTGGGAATGAAAAATCAAAATTCGATGTAAACGATTAACTTTAACTTTATCTCACCTACCGTTTCTACATTGCAGGCGTTTCCTAATTCACATAATAAAATATACATATTGCACTAAAATTCCATATTAGAGAAACGTTTACACAATTAGCACAACCTTGGAGAACATCGTTGTCGATACTTTCAATTGACGCCGCCATGATGAATCCTTGTGGCTGAGTAGATAACATCCAAAGTAATGACATATATGCTTGGTTTAATTGTATTATGGTTGGTATTCAAAATTGTTGATTCAAACAAAACTTATGCTTACTATAATCATCAAATCGTTGTGAAACAACCATTTGTAATAATTATGCCAAGAATATCATCAATGCTTGGGCGAACTATCAAAAAAGTTATAGCAATCAGATGATATTTCTGTCCGTGTTGACTTGAAATGTTGTACACGGGTAGATACTATACCTATCTCACTGCATTCCAAAAATTGTGTCAATTGGTTCAAATTTGACTGAGTTATAGTGGAAAACAGACGAAAATAGAAGCCACCGCCCAAGTAGCGCGATTCCCTACGTCTACTGAAACTCCTTCTACATTGTTTCCTGAGTCTAATCAAATCAGAGTTCCACGAAGGGGTATACGGCAGAGAACAAGCTTCTTCAGAATGAACTGCGGGACCGAATTTGGGACTGTTCCGCATAATTTAGGAGGTACGTACGATCACGTTAACTGAAAGAACTGTTCGCATTCTAGTTCAACAATTTGCGGCCTATCGCCCTCTCGAAAAATAAATCATTCTGATAAGCATTGACACGGAAAGGCCCGGGGGTAACCGGCACGGTGGCGGCAAAGACCAGTCATAAAAGCCACATCACTACAACTACTGCTACTGCTTGCTGTGCGCTTCACAGGCTGGCTGAGACCGGGAGATGAATCTCTGCTGTGTGGGACAGGTTCTGATTCAACAATCATCGCGCTTCAGGCTCAGCGTGCTATCGCGGAGCACACGACACGGCGCGGGAGTATTTGGCTTATCAATTTGGACTTTATGTTTACAGTTGGGTTGGCAACATTCCGGCTACTTATCACTTCTTACATGTTTCTTATTTTCCTTTCTAAACAGCCACTTCCCAAGTAACCACGAAGCCGTATATAAGTGCATCAATTTTGCCATATATTGATAATTAAAATTATGAATATAATGCTGCATTACTTTATACACCTCATTGAAGCAATATTAAAGTCGAAAAGGGCCCCACTAAAATCAAATTAGTGCCACATATTGCAGCACGCTGACAGCCATAACTAAAGTAATATAAATGCATGTGCTGTACATTTGCATTTCACATGCTTGATACGTGCAACACGAAAAACCAAAACAAAAATCTATTTTTAGCACCGTTTTGTTATCGACGGTACTGATGCCCCCACACATGAATGTTTTAACCATTATTTTTTTGTCGTCAGATCGGGAGTCGAACCAGAAGTGTTGAAGACCGCTAGATGAGTTCCATACGCGCTGGCGCCTTGGACCGTTTCTGCTGCAGTGATAACAACAGATATTTCATTAACTAAAAGGAAACTGTTCTTCTGTCTCAATCATTGTAGGAGGGTAGAACGAATATGTCATATGTAATAGAATACAGTAAACTATCACATTCCGATAAATTACTGATAAATACATAATGCATTTTAGAAGATATTTAATCAACATAAGAACATTAAAACCTCGACTAAAACACCCTTCGCACACTGCTCATATGCTAATTGCGATTTCCATCGTTATTGGCATGAGATAGCAGCCTACAAAAAAGAGAAAAGTTCATCTCTAAATAGATTTTGCTGTCGTCGATCGGTGGCTCAAACGGGGATTAAGTTGGTCGGGAGTCGAACCAGAAATGTTGAAGACCGCTAGAGTTGACCGTAAAGTTGTTCAATCTTCTTGATTTCATTTGTTTACCATTAGAGTCAAGCTTTTATAATTGTATTGTTAGAGCAAACTTTGCTAGTTTGTACATTGCATTTATTCAGTTTTTGCAGTGTTGAATTATTGAATTATCTTTTAATAAACCCGAATGTAAAGAAAAATGCAATGCATCATCACATTGATAATGCTAATCTAAAGGATTATTGCATGACAAGTGTGGAATTACTGCATTTCGCATTGCAAAGGTTGATATTCAGTCTAATTCGTGCAATGTTATAATGCTTGTGGTTACTTGGGTTATCTCCTTGTGCACAGAAAAGAAAGAAGTCTGCCATTCTGCTGAATGTAAACATGTCAAATTAATAGATTTCCCCCAGCTGTATGTAAAAGGATTCTCGCTAACGATTCTAGAGCATCGCAAGGCTTTTCCCAGAAGCAATCTGAACAAACTTGCCTTCATATCATCCACCTATCAGTGGTTAGCACCACTAGCATACGAACTTAGTCGAAGGTTTATGAAACCCCCGATTCGACCACTCCACAACTGGGCAACAAAACAACAGCATAGTAAACAAATCATTAGCATACAGCCCCATCATCAGGTCGAATGCACAATACCGCACTAATCGATTTCTCGTTCGATGGCGCTAATAAGCAGCTCGCCCGCGTCGTTGTCGTCGTCGACGCCATCTTCGTCGTCTATCCCTATCGCATCGCCGCTGCGCGCTACACCATCAGGCCGCAATAAGGTGCAAACAAATGATATTGGTAAATACGGCCCCCATGGCCGGGTGTTTGTGCGAAAATCGTCGTGAGAAGGCAGGCGAGATACCGCCACCGTGCCGAGCCGGTTCCTATAAGTAATGTAATCTCAAGTGATGCATGACACTGTACTGTAGTACTGGGATGTCTGAAGTAGATAGGTGACCTCGGTTGGTGCGGTTCTTGAGGCGGTGTGCATGGATATCTTTGAACAGAACATACACCAATAACAATGTCACTTTGGATACATTGTTGCTTGTGCATAGTAATTAGAATCTCGGAAAAGTTTCTGAAGTGTTTTTGCCATACTATTGCGCTTACACATAGGGATACTAGCAGGGTCAAGATTATGGATGTCGCGGTTTGCAGTCCTGACAAATTTATTTTGCTTGTCTCAAATCAATTTGTTTGCTTTTAATTTTTAAGGAAGAAAGTTGTCGTAACTTTGCGATACGTCGTACCACATATCCAACCTTTCCATTAATGACATATTCTACCGTGACGTTACACGTTTTGACGCCTTTATAGCCAGATTTTCCACAGTAACTCATAAATACGACCGTAAACTGCAAATATTTTTGAACATTCGGATTTCTTGTAAAATCTGCAGTAAAAATGGTCTGTTGAACATTTAGTTTTCGTAGAAAAAGCTTGTTCAAAATAGGAATTAGTAGCGTGACGTTACAACGTTGTAACGTCACGCTACTAATTCCCATTTTGAACGTACTTTTTCAATGAAAACTAATTGTTGACAGATCATATTTACTGCAAATTTTACAAGGAGTTCGAATATGCAAAAATATGTTAGGTTTACGGTCGTATTTATTATTTTTACTGAAAAATCTGATTAAAAAGGCGTCAAAACGTTGTAACGTCACGGTAGAATGTGACATGTTCTTGTCCGTTTGTCGGACAAGTAGAATAGAACTTCGGAAAAACGTCAGAATAGCAGAAATCGTTGAAGTCAGTATAAGGTGTGTTTTCTAATTGTTTAAAACTTTTATCCTTACAATGTGCTCAACTATGGCGTTATGATCTACTTAAAACTATCATTATTGATGCTAAGGATTAGCAGACGGGCTTGGTGGTCTAGTGACTACCGCTTCTGATTCGTGTGCAAAAGGTCCTGGGTGTAATCCCTGGCTCGTGTCTTTAATCCTACTTTGCAGCTTTCTATTTACGTTTTCCTTCTCTCTACGTATGGTCAGCTTAGCGTATGAGAAGATACGATATTGTGAGATGAAAAATACGCTGCATAATGTACATCGTCAATATGAGTGGCGTTTGCAGAACAGGGAGGAAAATCCGAGATGAACTAACTGTCACATCTGCTTGTCTGTGCTAATTCAACCACAGTCAGCGCCGATAACAGGGTAGCGACCTTGATAGCGACAGATGTGTACAGTGTGATTAAGCGGGTGGAAAAGCAGCTATAAGAGATGGCGAAAAGGCAACCACTAGAGATGAAACGTTTAGAAGGGCGATTAAAATCGGCAACAGCGATCCTGGGCGTAGTAGTAGCAGCGTTTTGTTCGTCGAAGTAGACCCATTTGACCCGAATTATTTATTCGGGGTAACCTCTTTCGCATGAACTCAGCAGAAGTCAACTCCACGCAATTGCAAAGAAGCTACCCATCTTCAGTGACAACCCGGAGGAGTGGTCTCTGTTCATAGCCTAGCCACGTATGAAAGCACCACCAAGATGTGCGCTTTCAGTGACGAACAGAATGTAGGTACTTCGACTTCAGCGAAGCTCGAAAAGAATGGATCAGAAGTTGGCCACTGTACCCAGCCGGCCCATATAGCACCAGCTTTAAAGTTGTAGGTATCCAGCCTCATCATGCTGGGGGTGACGGGTTTGATTCCCGTTCGGTCCATGAACTTTCCGTAAAGTAAATTTCTTTAACTTCTTTGGGCATAGAGTAATTTCGTGCCTGCTACATATACACATGCAAAATGGTCATTTGCAAAGGAAGTTCCCAGTTGAAGTGCTCTAAGCAGAGAAGCGGGTTTTGCTCCAGTGGGGACGTTTCGCCAAGAAAAAAATCCAGCCGACCTATGAGATGTTATCAGCACACTGTGTATGCTGTTCGGACGCTCAGACTCCAGAGGTGATCTTACACTCGTTAGTTTGCAGGATTCGGGAGATGCCAACACCAAACATATAGGAATTTGACGCTGTGATAGATTTTGGTATAGCAGCCCGAAACATGTGCATGCACGCCCGATTATAGATTGTTGGCTAAATAAACATCTCTCTAATGTGACACTCCTACAAGAACAGACTTAGAAGCTGCCGCCAACTAGCCAATAAAGCTCGTCTGGGCAAGGAACCGGCAGCTGTAACTATCAGATTTTAGTACTTGGTCGGGTACAGTTCCATCGTCCATACAACGCCAAGCCTGAGAAGCGTCGAAAAAACTGGGAGTGGGTAATGTCTGAGACATAACCGCAATGTTGACGTAGGACAAAGGCTGGAACGAGATTCCGACTTTTATATTTCCATAATACAATGTTTGTTGTTATGATAATACAAATGGTGGACTGATGTGTTGAGTAAAGTTGTTGTGTGATCGCTTTCGCTGAACGCATTCATAACCCAACAAACAGTTTTGCTGTATAAGAGTAAAACAAATCATTCTTAAGCTAATTTTAGCTCAAGAAGCTGTTATTCAGCTGGTTCGGTTACTTGGAAAGATGTTGACTAGTTCAAGAGTTATTTCGTTTTGAAAAGAAATGGTCAAATTACTGTTCTACGAGAGAATTTTCATCGAGCGGATAAAATTATTAGATAATAGAACGGCGTTAGATAGATCTTTTCTACTAAGGTTTAACGTAAAACTCTTTCGACAGTACGTTGTTTTCATCCGGGAAGAACATATTAGTGGCCGACTTCACTATTGCTGAACTACCAAGCTTTCAGTCTGTCGCTTTTAATTGTCCGAATCATAACTCTTGAGGAATCATTTTCGCTGATCCTGGAAAAGGCCGTTTATAAAACGTAAGATTTAGGCAAGACAAGTGCATGAATTCATCACGCAATGCGATTTTACCCATACTGAATGCAGCCGTTTGCTGTCGTGGATGAAATTCCTGGTGCTGCCACCACGATAGCCGAGAGTCATCGCTGAATTTGTGTGCTGCTGCCTAGCTGGGAGGTGGCATCTCCACTCTCCTTGACTGATCCATGGAAAATGACGAATGATAACAGAGGAAACAGCTTTTATGCCCCTAGATTAGCAGATGAAGCTCCTCCTGTTCGGCGGGTTTCCCAGTTTATTCCGTTTGCATGACCCGCCCACATTGTGTCAGACGCTTCAAACGACTGCAACCGTTCTTTGAGACAATTTCTAATCGAACGGATAAACTAATTGAAGTATTGAATAGTTAAGATCATTTTAGTTCAATAAATATTAGAATGAAACAATGTTTCAGGTACAATTGTCCGAATAAGATAACGCGTTGCCAAATTTCGGGTAGAAAGATTAGTGACCGATTTTGCTGTTACTGAGCCACCAAGCATTCAACCATTCACTTTTCGAATGCACTACACTTTTACCGATCGTTGGAATATATCCGAAAATTATCCGATTCATAACTCTTAAGGAATAATTTTCTCTGGTCCTGAAAAGGTCAGTTCAAATAACGGTTGATTTTAGAAAGACAATTGAAAATTAACCGCACTGAATGCGGGAAGACATCGAAAACTACCGCAGCCTGCTGCCGTTATGAGATTCCTGGTTCTATCAGAAAGATAACCGAGAGCCGTCGCTGGGTTGGTGCGCAGCTACCCAGCTGCGGAGGTAACTTCCATTGCCGGGCCCACCGCAGCCGTGATCAGTGGATGAGATTCCTGGTGCTATCACTCGTCGCAGTTGACGTGCTGTTGCACAGCCGTGGACGTGATATCCACCTCCACCCTCCCTGACTGATCCAATGAAAATGAGAAAGAAATCAGAGGGAACAGCTTTTATGTGCCTAGATTGGCAGATGAAGCTCCTCCCATTCGGCTGGCTTTCCAGTTTATTTCGATTGCATGACCCGCCTCGCATGCTTCGGACGCTTCAAACGATTTTCAACCAAGAAATGAGAGAAATTTTCATTTAACAAATAAAGTAATCAAAATATAAAAAGATTTAGATCATTTTAATTCGAAAAATGCTAGAATTAAACAAGGGATCGTCCTTAAATTACGGCACACAAAAATTAGTCATTTTCAACCCCTCCTCATCCCTATGTCACACGTTTTGTATGGGACCTCTGAAATTTTTGTATGGGTCGTCACACTTTGATGACCCCCCACCCCCTTTTAACGTGACGTAATTTCTGGACGCTCCCCAATGTTTCACGAAAAATGGTTCTGATAGGACAATGCGTTGCTAAATTCTGGATGGAACGATTAGTGGCCGGAATTCAATCTTTCATTTTTCGATTGAACCACACTTTTCTCGATTGATGGAATGAAATTATCTGATTTACAACTCTTGAGGAATTACTTTCGGTGGTCGTGAAAAGGACCGTTTGATTAATTGACGATTTTAGGAACGAAAGTGCATGAAAATATCATGTCACGCAATGCGTGTTGGTTTTCTCCTTGCTAAATACAGGATGCCACCGAAAACTGGTACGCCGCTTTCTGCCATAGATGAGATTCCTGGTGCTATCCGCACGATAGCCGAGAGTTGCGGCTGGGTTGATGTGCCACTGCTCAGCTATGAAGGTGACATCTACCCTGCCTGACTGATCCAACGATAATGACGAAAGAAATCAAAGAGAACAGGTTTTATGCCCCTAGATTTGCAGATGAAGCTCCTCCCATTCGGCTGGCTTTTCAGTTAATTTCGTTTGCATGACCCGCCCCTCATGCTCCAGACGCATCAAACGATTAATCAACCGAAGAAGAAATGAGAAAAGTTTCATTTAACGAATAAAGTAACCAAAATATTGGAAGATTTAGATTATTTTAATTCGAAAAATGATTGAATTAAACAATGTTTCACGAAAAATGGTCTGGATAGGATAAAACGTTGCTAAATTCCTGGTGGAATCATTAGTGGCCGGCATCATTATTGTTGCGGGGCCACCAAGCATACAATTTTTCACTTTTCGGTTGCACCACACTTCTACCGACCGATGAAATAATTATCTGATTCACAACTCTTGAGGAATAATTTTCTATGGTCCTGAAAAGAACCGTTTGAATATTGGACGATTTTAGACAGAAAATTGACATGAATTTATCATGCCACGCAATGCGTGTTAGATTCAGAGGCGACGCGTGGTCTAATAGGGGACCTGTTCAACATTGAGGATAAATTCAAAATTGGAATTTGGTACATTTATGTTAAAGAACAGGTATGAGAGATGAGAATTACATATTATATGCATTCCAAAACTGAAAGTGGTGCACTTTTCTACTAAATAATCGTAGTTTTGTTGGAGCCAAAACGAATTCGTGGCCGTTTGGTTACAGACGTCAGTCGTTTAAGTTTAACATGGTACATACTTGGAGTTTGGGTTTATTTCCCATTCCACTACTGGAAGAAAGCTTTCGTCAAACAACAAATCCTTCACATGGCCACCATGTTGTGGTGCTTGAATGTCCGTCTGACATGATTAACGAAACATGCAATAAAACTACCTTTCCAGATAGTGAGAAAGATTCTGAAATGCAAATTGCATTTTGACACTGAATAATGTACGCAATAAACGCCAAATGAAAGCACATTCAGCTTCAGTAGCAAGTAAGTACGCATGGTTGGGTGGTGCGCAAGCCACGCGCATTGAAAGCATGCAATGATGACGGTGAGAAAGTCTCTCTTTTTTCTTCGTTTTTTCTCTCTCGTTCAAGCCAGTGGGTTGAACACGATGAGAGACACCGACGCCAAGCTGCATGCAAGTTAACCGCGCTTTTTGGCGCAACACGGTGAGAGTGGCTCACACAGCGGTATGTTGGTTTAGCAAAAATGGTTCTGCTAGAATTTAGTTGTAATCATAGAGCGCTTTTTGATTTTGGGATAACAACATGACGACATTCACGTAATTAAACTATTTTCTACTGAAATCCGTTTTCTGCGGAAGCATTGTCATGTGCGATTTGAATGAGTTTAAACTCAATCCTATGCGAATCATTTTTAGCGTCAAACAAAAACGCGCACGAGAGACTCCCAGCATGTGATAGCAAACGTTGTTCAAATTCTCCTGTAGAACGGGTTGATCTCACACATTTACACCTCCAGCCGTATACGAACATCCGACCTATTGCAGTGTGTTGGGGCGTTCATATATGGGAGCTTGTTCAACAGAAAAAGTTGAACTACGGTGCGGTGTGCTTGTTTTGATTCTCAGCCGTTTCACGGTGGGTAGTTGGGCGACTGTCTTATGTCGAATTCGTTTATTCCCGACGGTGCACTGCACCGGTGTAGTAATTGACACCGGAAAAACGAACGATTTCGGTGCAATTTGTTGACAGCTTATGATGGTATTAGTAAGAGCACGTGAAAGCGTCAATGAAAACAATAAAGGGTACCAAAAATAAACATAATCATGTTTTTATGATTTCCGTAACGTAAAAAGAAAAATAAATAAATGCTTTTTAGAACATAACGTTATTTGTTTGACTTTCAATGTAATTCAAAAATTAAATATTTGTTGTAAGAAAAAAAAATAGATTTCACGGTTTTTGAAACTGTTTGTACCTACAAAAAGTTACTTCAGTAATATTTCAGTCCAATTTGAATTAATAGATTTTTATTCTATTCTGGGCTTATCGAAACTTTATTACGTCAATTTTTTTCATAATTAATAGATCACCATGCGACAGAAAATTCTTATGGTTAAAATCATTAAAAGTAATCCACATATTTGCGATAATAAAAAAAACATAGTAATGGGAAAAATATACATTGAATCAACTCTTTGAAATTTCATGTTACCGATAAATTTTGAAGATTCCTCAGAAATTGATTGAAAGACGTGATATTTCATCGATCGAGTTTAAATAATTTTTAAACGCACAGATTTGCTGTTAAATGAATATCCAAGAAAACTGTTTACCTAATGCCGAAGAGAAAATCATCATTCCTACCAAAACAAAACCACGATACAAGTTCAGCGATATGCATGTATTGGTAAAACTAGCTTTGTACCTGCTACACCGCGCTCAAACTGGGTGTAGCATGTTCTTGCACCGGTGCCAATCGGGTGTCAAAACAGAACAGTACCTGCGAATAAACGAACGGTTTCGGTGCAAGTTTGCTACACCCGGTGGCAAAGCGGTGCAGGCGGTGCAAATAAACGAATTCGACATTATAGTGGTGGGATGGGTGGTACGCACCAGATTTTTTGTTCTAACGGAGATGCAATGTATTGAAGTCTTGTAAAAACATTTTTTTAAGTTTCTGTGTTAATATAACATTTAATCCATGTCATTTAAAATGACAAAGACTGGGATGGTGAAACAATTCCTATTTATTTTCTTCCAAATCGAATACCTGTGCAATGAACCGGTTGAACACGCCGACGAGACGCCTCTGGTTAGATTCCCCCGTGCTGAATGCTGAACGCCGTCGAAAATTGGCCCGCCGCTTGCTGACGTGCATGAGATTAGTGATCGCCTTCACTGTTGCTGAACCACCACCAAGAATTCAATCTTTCACTATTTGTTTTCACTACACTTTCTCGGTCGATGGAGGAAATTTATCCAATTAACTCTCTAGGAAGCATTTTCGATGGTCCTGAAAAGAACCGTTTGAATTATGGACGGTTTTAGGAAGAAATTGAAATCAATTCATCATGCCACGCAATGCGTGTTGGATTTCTCCGTGCTGTTCGCTGGAAGCCGTCGAACATTGGCCCGCCGCTTGCTGCCGTGGGTGTGATTCCGGATTTTGCTGCTGCCTCTGCCACCACCGTCGATCAATCCGATGTTCAAACACTTCCTTGGTCTGCCGCGTTAGACAGTTAGAAGGTGAATGTGCAACAGCACCCTTGCCGAAAACCACCGCCACCGAGCCGACACGGCCGTCAAAGAATAATAAGCGAAAACGCAAACGAAGAAAGTCGGCAGCTCTCGTTCGATGCGTTCACCTCGAGACGACAAAGACAAATGAGGGAAGATGCGAAGAAGCAGTAGCTTTTATATTCGACGGGAGCATCCAAAATGTGCTCGATCGTGATTGGCTGGAATAAACATGGGTTTACTTTTCCCAATTTTTCAATAGTTTGCTATTGAAAATCAGCAAATGTTAATATTGGACATAATTGGTGTAAAGATTTCCAATCGATTGGAGCCAAAATTTTGAAAAATCAACGAGAAATGGCTGAGTTATTAACGATCAAAATCTCCACTTCAAACGTAACGCGGCCGATTTCTGAAAATTTAGAATGACACCCGGTATAGAAAAGAGAGACGTAGTCCTACGTCAAAAGGAAGTCCATGTTCATCTCGAAACCATATCTGTCCACGATACTAGCTCCGCGGTATCTCCGGTGTTCAGCGAAGCAATCCAGCAAACAGTGCAACGTCTGCCAAGAAATTTACAGCAGTAATGTGTTGTATGAGAAGTTTCAGGACACAAGTATCGGTGAACGTTGCGCATTGGTGGCACTTAAGCAGAACAAACCATGTCGGAAGTGTCTGTTGAAGCATTTTGGAGCTTGCTCGATTAAAGAGCCTTGTGAAAGATATGGCAGCTCATATATGCAACAAGATGATACCTGATTTCAGCGGAAGAAGGAGAGCACACAGCTAACGACCGCTCAGGATGGGGCTGAACTGCTTATCGAAAACTGAAACACTCTCGTGTGTAAGGCTAACAAGGTCCTTCTCCGATACGTTCCCGTGCTTCCATGTGACAAAGGTAAGACTGTGCACACATTCGCCTTCATAGACGACGGCTCGTTGGTCAAGCTGTTAGAATTTAGTTTCTTGAACGAATTAAGTCTTGAAGCGAATGCTGGGATACCTCGTGTTATGATCAAGTGGACGGTAGATCATCAACGAAAAAACTCCGTCAAGCTGCCTGCAGAGATTTCTGGAATGCACCATTAAGCCACAAACTGAATTCCAAAAGTACACACCGTAAATAGGCTTGCCTTTCCTCCTCAAACACTCGCAATGGATGAACTACTGGGCATTATCAACACTGAATATAACATAACGTCCTACCACGGATACTTATTGGAATGGACAACTGCTGCATGGTTGACGCGTTGGGCGGACAAGGAGGAACCTACGAACCGATCGTCACTGGCGCATCACAGTGATCGCGTACGTTCATGGTGTGAGAGAAACGACCCAGATCTGCCCAACGTGCTAAAAGCCCACTTGGTTGTGACTAGTCTTTTAGAGTTATGAGGCCTGTCAAAAACATTATTTCGAAAGACCGAACGAGCAGATCTGCTGCTTGAATCCCTTACCTACGTCAAGGAAAAGCAGTTCGAAACAGGATTGTTGTGACGCTATATCCAGGGAAACTCGGTTTAGTATGGGATGCATCAACTAACGTAGCCTGTAACATTGGTGAATTTTTTCCTCCGTACCCGTCCGGATCAACTGACCTCCCGTCCGTCCTACATCGTTTCCGAGCGTTCCTTGTTGTCATTTCAGGCGACATACAGGAGATATTCCACTAAAACTTGGAGAACAAAAACGATCAGCAATGCCAAAGAATTCGAAGTTCAGATTGGTTTGTGATGGACGTGATGATGTTCGAGGTTAAAGGTGTCCGGACGTTTGACCGAATGTCGTTTGGCCGAATGCCATCTGGCTGAAGGTGTCCGGCTGTATGGTCAAATGTCATTTGACCCAATACCGTTTGGCTGAATTATGATGGAATCAATTCAGAGGTGAGGACAAACTCTGGGTTATGTTGTAGCTGCCAATATGATCATCTGAAATATGTCTTTTAATCATAGGCAGTTGAGGCGTTGAATGTGTGCGCCGCGCTCTTCTTTAACAAAATATAAGTGGCCATCGAATTCTTCGGATCTACATTTGATGCACTATTCTGTGCATTTTCAGTCCAGAGCCTGCGTTACACAGCATAGTACGTTGGATTGTTTGAAAGATAGTTTGACCAAAGTTTGGGACGAAATTCTGTGAAAGAGCTATCGAACAGAGATACGATTTGCTGCTGTCGTGTTTTAACAGTTCAAAGAGAATTCCATTGCGCCGAATATGCCATGACCAGCACGAAGACACGAATAGCTCCATTGCGGTTCGTTTTGATTCCACGTCTAGAATTTTGGGAAGCTATTATAGCTCAATTGGCGAACAGAAGCTCAAACCAATGTAAAGATTTTTTCTAATTGGATTTACGAAATTCCGATTTTCTCCTGCCGGATTGACTCCTACTCGCCAAGCCGGTGGTTCCACGGCCCAGAATTTTTAATAGACACAACACCGTCTTAACCCTCGTCATGCATTGGGGTCATTATGGCCCCTCATCGTGCACTACACCGAGAAAAATTTCTACTCAGTAGCTTAGTTGGTCTTACTCAGAAATCGAAAATTCCTTTGTTTTCTTACTCAGTTTCGGCTAAAAGTGGGACAACCCATTGGCAATGGGTTGTCCCACTTTTAGCTGAAACTGAGTAAGAATACAAAGGAATTTTCGATTTCTGAGTAAGACCAACTCAGTCACTGAGTAGAAAATTTTCTCTGTGTAGGTCAACGAGGTGAGCGCAAGCTAATGCACGAAGAAGGTTAAACCAGAGGTTGTACAGACTGAACAAGCACTAATATTAGACAACGGACACCACACATAACATCCAGTGGCCCAGTGGAGAATTTTCCGTTTGACGAAAGGTTTTCCCCGACTGGAGCGGGAATCGAACCCACACCCCGAAACTTACGAAACGCATAGATTACTGATGCCTCTAGCCACACGGCCACGAAGCCCATTTCTAGGGAAGCGACAAAAGCAATGGCCTTCCTTCAGCAACAGCAACCTTCGATCAAACCATCCAAAAATACGAGCGCATTTGCAGCAGCGTTGTTTACAACTTCCGCTGTTTCGGATGGAGGATTTTTTGAGATGGAAGCGTTTGTGAAAAGATATCCAATAAATTTACGCAGAACGCTCGCGCAGGAATCCACTCCGTCGGTCCACTAATTCGTAAGGAAGACGCAGAGCTGTTAATTCTAAAGCAGGTTTGAGTACGCTGCGGAGGTTGATCTGCTAAAGATGCCTAATACTGTGTCCTTGAAAAACGTTCTGTCGAAGAGTAGCTAGCTGTATGTGCATAGTCCATTCCTGGTTGAAAATGGATTGCCGCCTATCAAGAGTCGTATTGAGAATTGCGATCATATGATTGTACGAAGCGTTCAATACTGTTGACAGTAACCGATCTTTTTATCTTGAGCATTTATGCCCCAAGAATCACTAGATCTTCATCTTCAACGAAGTTCGTTTTTGGCTCAACGTTCATTAACTCCGATTAGAGGACTACCGTGTTCGAACTCAATGTCAGCTCTGCAAAAACCAACAGGCAACGCCGGTTGCTCCAAAAATGCTCTACCACCAGCTCGGATAAAAGTGTTCTGCGCCTCGTTCTTTTACGTCGGTATTGACTATTTTGACTTTTTTGACGTTCAACCCGACCAGCCGGTTCAAGGCCCCCGATCGCGTTCGCTGATAGCAGATATACTCTCGAAAAAACCTGGAAGACTTCAGAGATCTACGCTAGCTCCGAGCTAAACCTGTGATAAAATTAGATATGGTAATCATTATAGACGATACACTATCGAGAAATTGTTGGCTCTGGCTAGTTCCCACTTCGTAAATAATATGGAAAAGATTGGAGTAAGTGTAGTAGTCAAGTAATGATTCCACTATAAAAAAAAAACACTTGAGAAAGCTCGCGGATAGCAGGTAAGGAAAAGGAAACATATTCCGTTCTGTTATTCCGCATGGAAAGTGAATTTTCCCCCATCTTGGATCAGTTGTCAGAATTACTTGAGAAAGAATTTCAAATTTAACTTGAACGCTGTACTTAGGATCTAGAAACTTACAATTATGTATATACGAATAAAACGCAGAAAACAGACTAGGATTAGTAGGAGCTACTGAGTTTCACATAATTAAGAATTTTATTGTATGTAAGTGTATGAAAATAACATCGAAAAGCTAAGCGATAAAGAATTCTTTTCTGTAGGGTTGATAATAGTGATTTTGTTGATCTACACAACTAATTAAAGAAAGTATTAATTTGCCGGAAATTTGTAACCAAATGTTCAGCCTAATGTTAGGGAAGTGGAACCATCTCGGCAGGGGTCCTATGTTGGGGACTTTTCTGCTATACCTCAGCCAGTTTTGAACCAATTGACACAATTTTTGGAACGCGATGAGATACGTATAGTATATAACCGTGTACAAGATTTCAAGTCAATTGGTTTGGAATTGACTGAGTTATAGCGAATAGTGCCCAAAATACCGGCCGCTTCCCAAGTGGTTCGCTATCCTATTTGATAAATTTTGACTAGATAACATGAAACTAATCTAAAGTTTTCATTTCTCTTTCTCCTCCAACAGGTACCGGTGAATCGGGTAAATCGACATTCATCAAACAGATGCGTATCATCCACGGTAGCGGTTACTCGGACGAAGACAAACGTGGCTTTATCAAACTAGTGTACCAAAATATTTTTATGGCAATGCAGTCGATGATTCGGGCGATGGACCTGCTAAAAATCCAGTACAGTGATCCAGCGAACATCGTAAGTGTTGGGAGATCGGCAAGGAGAACCGGGAACATGGAGGTATTCACACTTGTTGCTTTTTAGGAACATGCGGAGCTGATACGAAGTGTAGACTTCGAAACGGTGACCACATTTGAACCGCCATACGTTCAAGCAATCAAAGATCTGTGGGCGGACGCGGGAATCCAGGAGTGCTACGACAGGAGGAGAGAGTATCAGCTAACAGATTCCGCCAAATAGTACGTATACCGGTGTTCCGATAGCATTTTTTTTTGTTTATAGAAACGTTTCGAACAATGGATGGTGTTTATCCTGAAATTGAAGGATTGATACCTTCCAAGCCGTAGTCGAATTTCAGATTTGAGTTTCTACCCGCGACAGGGCATGACGATATTAAACCAAGTATTTCTTCTACTCCATTTTGAATTTTCCCGTTGTTTTTAAATAATGAAAACACACAGTTACCTAATGGAAATTGACCGTGTGGCGGCGACCGACTATCTTCCAACGGAGCAAGACATTCTGAGAGTGCGTGTGCCCACGACGGGAATTATCGAGTATCCCTTCGACCTAGAGGAGATTCGGTTTAGGTACCCTGCAAAACGTTAAATTTATTTCTGTTTTCTCTTGCTTGCATCAAACACCTCCGAAAGACAGTGTTTTGTTTGATTGTGTCGGGCGAATGTTTCGTTGCATCTCTCTGGTTCTGTTTTGTTCTTGTGATTTAATCAAAACCGCATCCAACTGCATCCACTTTAACCGTTTGTTTATTAAAATGCATCCTCGATTTGCGTTCATTACGTTTGTCTCAATGCTGCAACAGTCAAAACCGAGCGCTTTGACTTTAATTGTACTAATTTTATCACTTCCGTTTGTAGGTATGTACGTTTATGCCTCATACACACTTTTCTCCCATCTGTCTGCGCAACTTTCATGTTCTCATATTCACTCTTATGTATGGCCTCTGCAACTCCGGCCGGTCAAAGTGAAAACTGCACGCAACATTTATATCATATCTGTTTTACCTAGATTTACCATTTACTTTCAATCATCATTGTTCGCTGGCTTTCCGACACGTGCGTGAGTATGTCTGTTACCTTGATGAGTCTTGCCGTCCTCCATAGGTGTCAATAGGAGGTTTGGAGAGGGAGTGTGTCCCATGCTGAGGATATGAGATGGGCCATATTATTTTTACAACAATAGTTGTTAATCGTTATGTTTCTTGTATGTTCGGGTTTACTGTTAAGGATGTTTCCAAAGCCAACAAAAAAATAGGAATTGGTAATGTACCTTCAGCTACTCCGCTGTCAATCATGGAAGTACCAGTATACTTTTATTTGATTTGAGAAGGGATATTTCAATGATTTTTCAAACAATTGACTAAGTATCTTTCTGGATTGCTTAACATTTTCCAACGAACATTCCACAGATCTACTTTTGAGTTCATCAAGTGCAAACAATCTGGCCAGTTATGCGCTAAAGTTCTGAAAATCCACGAAAGATCTTGCCTGGAACTAACCATGGACCTTTTTAATAATTTATAATAAAAAAAACTATTAGAACTAATATCATATTCAGAAGTCAATTAAAAATCAATGCAAACCCTTGCACATTAGAAGTACCTATTTCACCAAACAAATCTTGGAATCCAAGGTAAAAACCTCAAAAGAAAGCTGCTGTTGCTGGAAGGCACTTATTGCAGAATAAAGTTGGACGATTTCAAGAAAAAACTAAAACTCTCAAGTAGCGGCACAGATCGTCCCTTGAGTTTCTCCTAGAAGAAACTGAAGTAGTTTTTAATCTTTTGAAGTTGCTCCAATAATCAGCAAATAACACTGGAAGAAACTTCCTGCGGAATATTTTGGAATTTATTTAGCAAGATTTTACAAGCAGAAGAATTTCCTGAAAATGAATCTTAAATAGGACAAATCGGTGAAGTACTAGATTTGTAGTAATGAGCTGAATTTTAGTATGGTGAGAAGGTTAATTCTCCGTTGCTGCAGTGAAATGGTGCAAAAAGCGTGGGTATTATGATTCCTTGAATAATTTGATGTAGTTTGAGCAAAATTTTGGGCAGCAGTGTTGTTGTTTTTCCCATTTCTTGCAACATAAACAACATCCTTATCCAAAGTTTTGCTCAAACATCATCAAATTAGGCAAGGAATCATAATACTCACGCGTTTTGCGCCATTTCATTGCAGAAACGGAGAATTGACCTTCTCACCATACTAAAATTCAGCTCATTACTACAAATCTAGTATTACACCGAACGTGTCTCATTGCATTTTTGTATGTGTCCCATGTGAAGGGATCGTATAGAGGTATCTATGCATAATCTTGTAGCGATTATTCGAACCCTTTAAGCAGATCTCAATCGACCCATGTATGTAATATTTTGAAGGATCGTTAGGAACTATTCAATCCATAACAGCAAATAACAATAGTTGAGTGCCTTGAGGATGCTCCCAGTCCTCCTGAAAAATCATTGCAAGAGTTCCTGCGACGGAATCTTAGAGAACAATCTCTGCCAGGATTTGTTAGAGGAATTTTTCAAAAAAAATCCTCAAGTAGTTTCTGAATGAAACTTCTTGAGAATTCCTTACCTCGGATGATTTCCTAAAGGACCTTAACAAAATCATCTTGAGGAAGAGCGTTTGGAAAGAATTCGTTTTTTATCAGGAATTCTTTCCAAACGATAAAGGAATCCCTAACGAAAGCTTTTGAAGATTTTTTTTTATAAAAAATCGCTGGGAAGAGTCCTTGTATTATTAGTTGAGAAGAAATTTCACTTAAGATTCGATTTACCGAAATAGCAAAGCTTCATCAAACTAGCTATGAGTCTGGAAACAACTCCTTCTGCCCCTCCCTACTTACACCAACGTTGATGTTGTCTCCTCTGCTGTTAACTCACCATTATAATAGCCGGGGTGTTTGTTTTTCGCTGCGTCCACGCGGGAGCTCTCATCTATCATAATCATATCAGCGAAACGTTTTGCCACTTGAAGCATATACCCTACAATATACGGTTGTGGTGGCCCATCTCCTCGCCACCTCGCCACTGCTGCCAATCCTGGCTCGGCGGCAACGAGTATTCTGACCAGTCATTCTCCTGCTATGTAGCGCCATCGGAAGCTTATCTTCCATTGCAAAAGGACCTGCATTTATTGTGGTTTGACGTGGCGCCGACTAGAAATTCTAAGTCATTTTCCG
>NC_085137.1:421298165-421398165 GCF_035046485.1 Aedes albopictus
GAAAGGTACACTCCACTTACAAATTGGACAACATTGATAGTGAACTTAGGCAAATGTTCGTCTGAAATACGTTAACGGTTAACGCCAAGCGTGCCCACCACAGCTAGAAATGAGCCTGGTGTTGAACAGCAGATGTCTCTGACGGATAGGCATCTACCATTCTATGATTCTATTTAAACACAACAGAAAGATTTCTAAAAAAAACTTTAGAAAAATTCCCACAAGTAATTCATAGAGAATTTTCAGAAGAAGCTTCTAGAAGATTGGCAGAAAGAACTCCTGGAAGGTTTCCAGAATTAACACCAGCAACTCCCTACAGGAACTTAAGAATTCGTCACAGTCGTTATGCGCTAAATAGACTGCATCTCATTTCTGCAGGTCGGATCGATTAGAATTAGATATCTACCAGCCCACGGCTACAATCAGAGTGACGAATTTTCGTAGCATGAAGTGACAAAAGTGCCTATGCTGCAGGCTTTTAAAAAGAAAACGAAACATCGTTCATTTCTGTGAAAAAGACGCAATGAACGTGTGTGGAAGTGTAGAATAATTGCATAGAACTCGTTTTTGAGCATAAGAGACTGGAAGACACAAACTTAAAGCATTGATTCCTTAAGCAATTCCAGTTCCTTATGAAATGTCTGAAAGAATTTCCGTAGAAACTCCAGGAAGAATTTAAGAATTTCCAAGAAGAATTTAAGTAGAGACATCTGGTTGATACCCAAAAGAACTCGTGGAGAATATCCAAGGTCACTAACTCTTCCAGGAAGCCATTGTTCTTTGGAATATTTCTTGGCTTTTCAGTCGGACTGAAATCAATCAGCGGTATTCATTATTCAAACAAAAACATCTCATGGAATTCCAAGAGATAATCTAACGGTATCGTACAAGATTTCCAAGAAGAATTCTAGACGTATTTTAGGAGGAACCCCTAGGGTAAACCTAAAAGTAGTTCTGGAGGTATTCCAAAAGAATCCATACAGGAAAATATCCCATAAGATTTCCTAAGGTATCCCAGAAGCAACTTCCTGTACAAATTCCTAAATAAATAAATAAACGTGTCCGGAAAGTAGGGGGTTGGTGTCCGGTCCTGAGAGTCAGTCGTAAGAAATGCATTGCAACAGATTGCAACGGAAAATCTGCCACAGAACAATACGAACCGAGACCAACGGCAACGACCCCAGCGAACAAAAAGGACTTGCGATTGGAAACTCGATGGGTACGTGGAACTGCCGATCTCTCAGCTTCATTGGGAGCACCCGCTCGCAGTGGGTGTCCCAGTCAACCAGCGATCGTATAAGATGTTACATAAGATGCTAAAGTGGAGGCGATAACCGTACATTTTACATGCGCCTAATTGGAGGCATGCACGCATATGGCCTCCACTTTATCATTTTATTCAACATCTTATACGATTACTGGTTCTCTTGGGTGTTCCCCGCAAGGGATTTGTACCCCGACATACTTGCCGATCTACTGAAGGACCGCGGTTTCGGCATTGTTGCGCTTCAGGAGATGTGTTGGACAGGATCCATGCTGCGAGCTGGGAATAGCT
Source organism: Aedes albopictus (assembly GCF_035046485.1). Classification (NCBI taxonomy): domain Eukaryota; kingdom Metazoa; phylum Arthropoda; class Insecta; order Diptera; family Culicidae; genus Aedes; species Aedes albopictus. The sequence goes on from NC_085137.1 coordinate 421,299,721, forward strand.
TTCATCGGGTTGGACGGTATATGCAAAGACGCGTGTATGGTTGGTGGCCGCTCAACGAAAGAATGTGCAGGTTGAGGATCAAGGACTAATTCTTCAACTTCAGCATAATCAACATACTCCGGAAGCACTAATGATGCGTTCTACGCGCAGCTTGAACGCAAGTACGACCGCTGCCCAAGTCACGACGTCAAGGTCATCATAGGAGATCTAAACGCTCAGGTAAGCCAGGGGGAGGAATACATCAGTTGATGAACGAAAACGGCCTAAGACTCTTCGATTTCGCCGCCTTCAAAAACATAGTCACACGTAACACCTTTTCCAACACTCTTATCCTTAAACTTGGAAATCAATACTGTAGAGTGTAGACGGAATCGCAAATCAACCATGGTATGATTGATAAACGACACTTCACGGACATTGTCGACGTCAAGACCTATCCTGGCGGTAACATCGAATCTAACCACCGCCCGGGTAGAGGTAAAAAACTGACGATCAAAAGATGATATTGGTTTGATTGATATAAGAGATAAAAGATCTGAAAATAATATCTGAAAAATGTTCCTGGAACATCTGAACAATATCAAAATTTCATATTTCAAGATCATACGAATAGCTCGCTGCTATTGGTTAGATCTTACAAAATCTAAATATGATTTGATAATGATGTTCCAGGAGTAAATTTTTGATTTTATTTTTAGATCTTTTCCTCTACTCGGGTGGTGGTGATGACAGTTTGACGCCCAAAACTTTCCGTCATCAAAAATGCACGATATCGGTGACCACCACGGTACAACCTCGAGTGACTAAAGCAACCGAATGTCGCCTCAGCATACGCACAGAATCTCGAGGAGCGTTGCCAGATGAGGGCGAACTTGTTGTTTCTCCTCTTGAGGACTGCAGTACAGTACAGTACAGTAAAACAGCCATCAACGACGCAGTCGAGTACACCATCGGAAAAGGAGTCGATGGAACGGATGATTCCTACGAGGAAGTGCAGAGCGATTTTGGAAGAGAAGAACGCAACACGGGCGGTAATGTTGCAGCAAGGAACCCAGCAGTACGTGGAACGTTATAAACAAAAACAGCAGATCCCCTCCCCCTCTTTCGGAAAACAAGCGCCACCTGGAAGAAGCAGAGTGCGAAGAAACGGAACTGCTGTGCCGTTCTCATGAAACAGTTCTATCAGAAGTTCAACGAATCCCGCAACGGCTTCGTGTCGCGAGCCGAAATATGTAAGGATAAGTACGGGGGCCTCTTGACGCACGGACGTGAGGTAATCGAAAGGTGGAAGCAGCACTTTGATGAGCCACCTGAATTGCATGGCGAACGTAGGCACGGGAGACCACGACAACGGAGGGAACGACTACGCCAATGCAGCAGAGGACGGAATGAGTCAACTCCTACGCTGAGGAAAGTTAGTATTTATTCACCAGCTCAAAACTAACAAATAGCAGCTGATCAAGTGGTCTTGAAAAGTTTGATCACCTGTCTTCACCGGTTGGTAGTCAGGGATCTGGGAAACCGAACGGCTACCGGAGGAGTGGAAGGAGGAGAATTCTGCCCCATTCACAAGAAAGGCGCTAATTTTGAATGTGAGAACTTCAGAGCGATAATTTTGTATGTTGCCTACAAAGTGCTATCACAAATCATCTTCCATCTTTTGACTTTTAAAACGAATGAATTGGTGGGACGTTATCAAGCCGGCTTCATCGACAGCCGATTTACAATGTGAAGTACGACAAATCCTCCAGAAATGCCGTGAATACCAGGTCACAACGCATCACCTGTTCATAGACTTCAAGGGAGCATCCGACAGTGTCCACCGCACAGATCTGCAAAAAATCATGGACGAAAACGGATAAAGCTACGATGGACACGATGTGCAAAACTGTGTAAGGGTTTTCGGTGAACATTTCATTCGGATCTCGTTGGGGACTGCGGTGGTGGGGTACTATTTTCACAAAATCCGACCAATTTGTGTGCTTTGAGGACGATATGGACATTATCACCGGAACATTTGGAACGGTCCCAGAGCTGCAAACCTGCGTGAAACGCGAAGCAGCAAAGGTTGGATTGGTGGTGAATGTGTCAAAAATAAACTACATGCTGGTGGGTGGAACTGAACGAGACATAACAAGCCTTGGTAGCAGTGTTACGATAGACGGGGATACTTTCGGGGTCATGATGAAATCATCTATCTCGGTTTCATTCCAACGGTAGACAACAACGTGAAATACGGAGACGGATCATCGATGGAAGTGTGCTTAGTAAAGATTCCAAAAGAAACTACGGTAAATATAATTCACTTTGAACTAAATGTATCATATACGAAACGCTCAAAAGACCAGTGATTCTCTATGGATGAGATATGGACCATTCTCGATGAGGAGTTTTCGAGCGATGCCGCGAACCCAACCGGCTGCGATTCGGCCATGTTTTTGAAGTCATCATCTGTTTCAGGTCAAACATTTGATTTAGGCGTAGTTTACGAGTGATATTTTTTCTTTATCAAAAAAGTTCTTTGCATCCCCAATTGCGGCCTAATTTGAACACGTTTTTATTTACTGTAACATATTTCAGCTAAGAGAATTACATTTTTTCATAATTCTCCTAGTATTTTCGAAAATTTTCTCTTTTGTTGTGGAAAATATTACGCGCTTTTCAAGTGTTGGTCCAGAAAAGTTTACTGTTTACAAACTTCTTGCTATCAAAATGGGGTTCAACGCACAATGGGGGTCAGAGATCGCTTTTTTACTGTGGGGTAGTATTCGGACGACAAGTGGCTGAGCAAACCCAACATCTTGGATGTCGGATAGCTTGCCGTAATGTCGCCTATGATAAATTGAGTTTGTTACGAAATCATGTAGGTATTCATCCATATTCTGCCTGTTTCTACAATATATTTTGAAATTTGCATATTGATGACGTTTGAGCTTTTTCAAAAAAATTATATTCGGTCAAAGTTTCCCCTTTGACGGCTCCTGCTGACTGCACCACTGGCCCATCACCCGAAAAGCTTTGAATTTAATCATATTTCCACATGTAGAATGCAACAAAAATAGTCCGGTTGAAATCCCCGGGGGACACCATCGTAACCTTGCCTTGTGAGAAACGAAACAAATACCAGTGCAATCCATGCTACATTTTAAAGTTCAGTTTGTCTTGGACAATTAGGCTATTTCACGGTTTATAACCACGTGTCTCTGAGAAAAAAAAAGAGTAGAAATGACCTATTTTTCATAATACTATTTATATCAACATATGCTTGTTTATTACTTACTTACTTATACTTGTTCCACTCTGACTGAACATAAAAAATGAAAATGCTATATTCAGTGTAACAACAAAAAAAAAAAACAAAATTTCAAACTTTCAGTTCACATATACAACAATCCTGTCATCCTTGCTGTGCATTATTTTTCTTCAAATATGTAAGAACTTGAGCGCGTAATGCAGTTGGTTGCAGATTTTTCAAAAATCCTTCTGTCAGAGTGGAGCAAATTCGACCATTTACTTAGCAGCCTTTCGTTTTAAACTTGTTTTTTCACATTTTTTGCAATCAGTACAGAGTGATGCTTTAATGAATATCCCTAGTAACATTTTTTAGTCCAATAGCCTAGAAGAGGTATCAGGTTTATGATGGTTGTCAAAACCTCGACAAGAGTTATTGGCTTTCAAAATGTTACTTGCGAGCTATAGATTATGATTTATGGAAAAATTCGAAAAAATTTGATTTCAAACTCAAAGTTTACAAAGTTGTAAACTTTAAAGTCGTTTCTCTCGAAATTAGGAAACACAACAACAGGCTATAAGACGAACGACGATTTTAAAATGTACTTCAGAATAAAGTGATGGTCGAAAATGTTTAAAACATGCTATAGCTTTCTCCACGCTCTACAAATGTTGTAGAGGCGTTGTATAACAATTGATTTAAGTGTTTGTACCTAGTACATGTTATATATTGTATAATAGTAGTTTCGAAAAAAATAGATATGGACGAGTATAAAACACTTATTCATTTCATTCGAGAAACAACTAAAAATATATAGATCACAATAGAAAGGGCGCCTCAGTACTCTATGTAAACGAAGAAATGTGTGATGGGTGTGATTTTTAGGCGTGTGGTGAATCGAAAGAATGGAAATAATGTGCTTTCAGATTGGGACGTGAAGGGGGTGCTTCAGCCAAATCTAGTAGTTTTCCTTAGTGCGGTGGTGGTGGCAGTGAAAATTTGTTTGTGGTTCGTAAAATCTAGAAACTATTCAAATTAAGAAAGAAAAAAAACTATAAAACGACAAAGGTTAGCTACAAAAAGTATAAAGTATAGAAACCAGGAAATAAAGTCAAACAAGTCAAAACTACGCGAACAAGAGAGGTTCCACACAGCCTATGGTCACACTTACCCACTGGGATATCATAGAGCTCTTCCAGTTTACTATTATTGTTGGGGTGAGTAATGCTAGTACCGGTCATGGAACAATGGCTGTTGTTAACGTTATTGTTAATGCTATTCATCTGGTTATGGCTAGTGCTGTCGATGCCGGTGGAGTTGTTGTTAGGGATATTGCTGTAGATATGTTGGGCGCCAAACGTTGTTGTTGCTGTTGTTGGGCGTTGTAGTTCCGTCGTTGAGCAATTCGTTGGAAGGGACGAAGGACCGATCGCGTTCGATTGGTGATGATGGTGGGTGGCGATGGAATTGGGTTGTTGTTGTTGGTTATGGTGGTAATGGGGGTGGTGAGATGATGGGGCTATCGAATGATGGTGATTCTGTAGATGATTGTTATAGTAGTGTTGATGGAAGGCGTTAGTAGTGGTCATGTAGCCGAGGCTAGGGTTTAGCTTATTTACATTAGTATTACTTGATTGCGAAACGGCAGCGCCAGCAGTAGTAGGCGTTGTTGTTGTGGGTGATGGCGATGGCGGCGATTTAGGCTGAGGGTCAACAGCAGGCGGTGGCGATGCCGGAGGGACAGGACTAGAACTGGTGGAATCGGCTGCGGCAGCGTCAGGCTTGTTATTTTGCGTTGGGCTGCTTGGATGGTGATCATGGTGGTTATGATCCGTACCATTTGTGGTTACTTTTTCGTCGCTCTTGCTGGTAGTAGTAGTAATAGTAGTAGGCGGCTCAGGCGTTTTAGAAACCGTTGCTGTGGTTTGCTGCGATGTAGCATCAGTATTGTTGCTGCTGTTATTAATGGCGATGGGGGGAGTTGTGGTAGATGATCGTAAAGCAGCGCTGGTAGATTTCACGACGTCCGTGTTTTGATAGGATGGTTCCGTATCTTCCAGGCTATGAGGCTGCTCGGGACTTGGCGAGATTGAGGGCGAAGTGGATGTGGCTGTAAGTACACACGAAAAAGAAGAGAGAGAAAACACAAAAAGTAGTGTCACACACATGCTTCTGACGGCTTGCTGGTATTAACTTTCTTTCAAGCGGATTTGCAGCGAATTTAACAAAATCCGCTCAGAGTTCTCTGATTTACAGTTAATTGCACCTTTTAGTCTATATACAAAGCGAATCAGAAGCATCGTTTAATTTAGTATTCCATTAGCGTAATTATTTACAGGGAATACACTACAGTGATAACTATAAACTAGAAACGAAACCCTTTTAAAACTGTGCATAAGCAACCAATTTGGAAAAAGGAAATGTACAAAGCAAGCAGAAAAAGGGAACAGACAAAGAAAGATTTACGAAAGAAACGAAAGAGTAAGAGTAGGTCAGGTATGGAATGTGATGCAAAACTTGCCCCGAGTGAGGATCGAACTCACGACCTTAAGATTATGAGACTTACGCGCTGCCTACTGCGCCATCGAGGCAACTAATTACACTATTCTAGGTGGTCAACTTTGTTTGCGATCAGCACAGGTTTAGTATTCTGATCAAACGAAAAAAAAATGCAAACTGATAACGACGCAGCCTTCTCTTATCACAATATTCAAGCACCTGCCAGCATAACCCTATCTGGAAAGCAAAATCTAAGCAGCTATCTGAATGAACGGATGAAAATAATTCACATGTTTGTCATTAATCAGTTCCAAAAAATATATAATCACGTGCAGTGAAATTTGTTGAAAACATCGAATTTCCATGTATCAATGTCAAAAATGTGAAAAATTGCAGACCATCTTCACCAGCAAGATGACCACAGAAAATGATATGATGATTGCAGTGCCGAACCATGTAGTAATGCGCAACATAAACACTTAATATTCCGATCCAAACGACAGAAGCTGATTTGAAAATTTCTCTGACCCTCTCCTAACACAGAGCTCAATGGACGACAGGACTTGTGCTTTTTTCGCGCGCGCATCGAAGCATAATAACAGATATTATAGGAGGAGACATCAATATGGAAAATGTAGTACAGTGGATGGTGGTGGTTGGTACTTACGTCCGTTGGCATTGACAGATCCGTTGGTGATGTTATTAACAATCGACAAGTTCGCTTTCACTGGGGACTGTGGTGGGCTGGACGGAGTGGAGTTAGCTGTAAAGTGTAGAACAAAACAAACGGGAGGAAATGGAAAACATTTGGATGAGTATGTGGTTTGTACGAAAAAGGTTAGGTTACGCTCGATTGTTGATTAAACAATGATATATGTTTATCAAGTTTATTCTTAAATATTATGTGTTTTGTTTTAGGAAACTACGGAAATTACATTTTACTTTACAGTAATCAAAAGTGAAGTAATCTGAGATATTTCCAATGTAGGTACCAAAGAAAAATAGAAGGTTCATAAGGGAATTACTGGTTCAATTTATGGATGCACTACTGAAATAATTTTGAGGGATATTGATCTCATTTGTCCAAACAAATCTGGCGTTCGATTTGAATAGGTCTAATCTGCATAGGAATCACAGCAATCCTATAACCTATTTATATCGAACGCCAGAAATTATGGATGCCTGGAAGACGTACTGTGGAATTTCTTGAGTGATAATGGACGAGTTTTAGGCAAGTCTTTGATGAACAATATCTCAGAGTAATTTCTGAACTCAAAAAAAATCCTGCATAGCTATGGCGAAATTTATATAATACTTGTGATTATGATTACTACCCGGGCAGAGGCCAATTACTGACGATCAAAATGTGATATTGGTTTGTTTGAGATAATAGGTAAAAGTACTGAAAATAATAGCAAAAGTTTGTTCTTGAACCATCTAACCAATATCAAAATTTGATATTTGAAGATCAATCAAATAGCTCACTGCTACTGGTTATATCTTACCAAGAGCTAAATGTGCTATGATGATGATGTTCCAGGAGTAAAATTGATAATTTTCTGTACTTTTACAAACAAATATCACTTTTTGATCTCCGTATCAAAATATGCTATTATTGAGCTTTTTTTCTCTGCTCGGGTATGTCTTTATTTATCTTTTTACTCATGAATAGATTACACTAAATTATAGTTGAATACTAGAAATACACACTTTAAGTTGACAACTCTGAGTTGAAACCTAAATTCGGAGGATTCTGAAGAAAGGTTTGATGGAATCCATGACGGAATTGAATATCTAAGAAGATTTTACTGCTAAGAATCATTAGTAAAATGATTCAGAAACTCCATCAGGAATTTCTTTCCATATGCATAGCAGCAATTAGGTGGAACTAGATTTTTTTAAACAAATTTCTGATGAAATCACTGCAGTAACCTCGAGAAAAAAATACTGTAGAATAACTTGAAGACTACTCCCGGGAGTAATGACTCAATACAAATCCTGCAGAAGTATCTATGAGAGCGCTTAGGAAGCTAGATCCTAATCCTATGGAGAAATTGATAAAGTGATTTCTGGTATAACTTCAGTATGATGCCTAGTAAAATTTGTTCGGAATTTTTTGGCTTGAGCCTAATTGACCACCTGCATACGTTAGTATACGAGTATTGCCAGGTTTGAGACAATGTGGAGCTGGGGACTGTAGACAGAATAAACTACATTATCTGCGCAAGTTCATGCGGATGACAGATGTTCACATTTGATGCGTGATTTTTGCAAGCATGAGTTGATAGATTGTGCATTACAATTACTTCTGCAAAAATGAAGGGGAAAGTGGGCGGGAACGAAAAAAAAAAAATCTCATTTGAAAAGCAAAGCTCGCAAGTATTTTTTGACAGGATTTCTTAAAAATTTGGTAATCATTACAGGTAGAGCTTGAGTGGTCCTTTAAAATAATTCCTAGAGTTATGACTGACAACATCTTCAAAGTATTGTAGAGTGGGTCTTTTTCTATGTTCCAAACTTTAGGCGATTTTTTTTGAAGCCATCAAACTCATCCGATTACACTAGTTTACAGCATTTTTGAACTCGGTAAGCTGATGATCGTTTTTGAAGTAGAATCAAGCCCTGAGTTCGAAAACGAGAAGGAAAATAATTACAGTAGAGCGAAAATTTTTTCGACTTTCCATACAAGGTTGATGATTTGAAATCGATTTTTGTTCTATTTTAAAGCAAAGTCGCTCACTTCACACATCTCATTCTACGTAATCAATGCTTCGATTGAGCTGATTTTTTTACTGTAACTCGCCTACATATCATATGTCAAATAAACGTCAAGAAAGAATTTTTGATTTGTTTTTTTTCTTATTGAAAAAAATACATTTCTTCATATATTTTTGGAAAATTTGCTAAAATTTAAAGAAATCGTCCCTAAAACTCGCCAATATCTCGAATTTCATCAATCTGACGCAAAACCTGTATTCAGATGATCGAATGGTATTATATTACGCTTTTAATTTATGGAAAAATATTTAAAATTGGTTGATCAAAACGCAATATATTTGAATTTTATTAAATTCCATATTTTAAAAAATTACAAAGCTTGATATTGAGCTAAAACTTAAAAACTGTTCTACCTACTTTAAATTTTTTGAAGCACGGTTTCGAAATCAGCGCTAAATTATGCTTCAAAAATTTTGGTCGTTGACAGAAGTTCACGTCTTTCGTTTTATTTTGTAAACTAGTGTTACAGGAAAACCTTCGACGAAATTGAAAGAAAACGCTTTCCTTAAAAACTTCACAAATTCTTCAAGAATCGACTACCGAAGCAATTGCTCCATGAAGTTCATCTTAAGATACATTTTTGTTTTCAGACACTCCTTTAAGAAACGTACCAAAAGGTCTTCAAATTGAAATTCGTCTAAAAGTTGAAGAAAATCATCAAACACAACCCCAAATCATCCACTAAAAATAGTTCTAAAAAAAATAATCAGTAATTTATTTAAAAAAAGCCGGTATTCGTAAAAAACAATCTGTCCGGAGTTTCTCCAAGAAATTAACAACACATGTTCCCAGAAATTCTGTTCTAGATGTGTCTCAGGGATACTTTTCAATTAAACACTCCACTAAATGTAATGATTGCCACCATTGAATTGCGGGATTTTTCCATGAGAAATGAAATTCAATTATAATTCCAGATTTTCCAGGTAGTATACACTCTGATGATTTATATTAGAAATTCTGCAGGCAAGTTGACAAATTTAACCATTCAAGTAGTCAAGACTCAGAGGCAAAACAAAACTAATTCTTCTTCTTGTAGTTCTATCAATAATTTAACTTATTCCTTAAAAAATGTCAGTACGAACAGAGTTTTGCCTACTAACTACACTCCGACTTCTTTCGTTAGACAGACTCCTTCTAAACAATAAAACCCCAACACGCAAGTAAACAGACTACTAGTAGTTGAATTTCATTGATGTTGATCGAGAATGATTCGTTATAAGCGTTCAAATTAAAAGTAAAATTTACGAAAAATAATTAATATATGATCTATGCAAATGACTTACACACTGCACGTCACGGTCGCTATATCGTGTAAAATACTGCCTGTTGTAGTTACTATTGATATTCGGTTCCAGAGGCACGTTCTCATCCATTTGCAAAATTTGTGCCTAGGGCAGGACAAATTTCTTGATATCAATTCATTTCCTGGGGGAATCTTTGGAGATATTTCTGCAGGCATCTCTGAAGTAACGCCAGAAGAAATCCCTAGACAAAAAACTACAGGAATCTTGATCTTGAAAATCCTAAAGAAAAACATGAAGAAATCTGGATTAAGCTTTGGAAGAATCCCTATAAAAAAAACTTTGGAGGAATTCCGTGAAAAAAACTGGAAAAATCTCTAGAGATATCCCGATCCATATTCCGAGACATCTCTGGATGAATTGACAGATATTTATCACACCAACTCATCTCCAGGAGGAATCCATGAAAAGGAGCGCTTGAATGCATCCTTGGAAGAACCATTCTAATAACCTCTAGCGCATTTCCTGACTGTTTCTGATGAAAATCCCTAGGTAATTACCGGAGGAATATTTGAAAAATCCTGGAAGAATTCTAGGAGATACCCCTGGAATAATCTCTAAAACTGGTGAGAAATGCTTGTCAATATTTCCAAATAAATCTATGAATGAATCAATCACCGGAAGAACCCCTGTACAAATATTTCAATGAATACCTTAAAACTCCCTGGAAAAATCTTCGGATAGATCCTCATTATTATTTTTTACAGAAATCTGTATCTTATTAAGAAAAAAACTTCTGAAGAAACCCTTGAAAGAATCCATCAAATATTCTCTAGTGAATTACCGGCGAAAATAATAAGTACCCAAGTAACCACGAAGCCGTATATAAGTGCATCAATTTTGCCATATATTGATAATTAAAATTATGAATATAATGCTGCATTACTTTAAACACCCCATTGAAGCAATATTAAAGTCGAAAAGGGCCCCACTAAAATCAAATTAGTGCCACATATTGCAGCACGCTGACAGCCATTGCTAAAGTAATATAAATGCATGTGCTGTACATTTGCATTTGACATGCTTGATACGTGCAACACGAAAAACCAAAACAAAAATCTATTTTTAGCACCGTTTCGTTATCGACGGTACTGATGCCCTCACACATTAATGTTTGAACCATTATTTTTTTGTAGTCGGATCGGGAGTCGAACCAGAAGTGTTGAAGACCGCTAGATGAGTTCCATACGCGCTGGCACCTTGGACCGTTTCTGCTGCAGTGATAACAACAGATATTTCATTAACTAAAAGGAAAATGTTCTTCTATCTCAATCATTGTAGTAGAGGGTAAAACGACTATGTCATATGTAATAGAATACAGTAAACTATCACATTCCGATAAATTACTGAAAATTACATAATGCATTTTAGAAGATATTTAATCAACATAAGAAAATAAAAACCTCGACTACAACACCCTTCGCACATTGCTCATATGCTAATTGTGATTTCTATCGTTATTGGCATGTGATTGCAGCGTACAGAAAAGAGAAAAGTTCATCTCTGAATAGCTTTTGCTGTCGCCGATCGATGGCTCAAACGGGGATTAAGTTGGTCGGGAGTCGAACCAGAAATGTTGAAGACCGCTAGAGTTGACCGTAAAGTTGTTCAATCTTCTTGATTTCATTTGTTTACCATTAGAGTCAAGCTTTTATAATTGTATTGTTAGAGCAAACTTTGCTAGTTTGTACATTGCATTTATTCAGTTTTTGCAGTGTTGAATTATTGGATTATCTTATATCACCTTTTCATAAACCCGAATGTAAAGAAAAATGCAATGCATCATCACATTGATAATGCCAATCTAAAGGATTATTGCATGACAAGTGTGGAATTACTGCATTTCGCATTGCAAAGGTTGATATTCAGTCTAATTCGTGCAATGTTATAAAGCTTGTGATTACTTGGGTAATCACTGAAATATATTTCAGTGATTACCCAAGTAACCACAAGCTTTATAACATTGCACGAATTAGACTGAATATCAACCTTTGCAATGCGAAATGCAGTAATTCCACAATTGTCATGCAATAATCCTTTAGATTGGCATTATCAATGTGATGATGCATTGCATTTTTCTTTACATTCGGGTTTATTAAAAGGTGATATAAGATAATCCAATAATTCAACACTGCAAAAACTGAATAAATGCAATGTACAAACTAGCAAAGTTTGCTCTAACAATACAATTATAAAAGCTTGACTCTAATGGTAAACAAATGAAATCAAGAAGATTGAACAACTTTACGGTCAACTCTAGCGGTCTTCAACATTTCTGGTTCGACTCCCGACCAACTTAATCCCCGTTTGAGCCATCGATCGGCGACAGCAAAAGCTATTCAGAGATGAACTTTTCTCTTTTCTGTACGCTGCAATCACATGCCAATAACGATAGAAATCACAATTAGCATATGAGCAATGTGCGAAGGGTGTTGTAGTCGAGGTTTTTATTTTCTTATGTTGATTAAATATCTTCTAAAATGCATTATGTAATTTTCAGTAATTTATCGGAATGTGATAGTTTACTGTATTCTATTACATATGACATAGTCGTTTTACCCTCTACTACAATGATTGAGATAGAAGAACATTTTCCTTTTAGTTAATGAAATATCTGTTGTTATCACTGCAGCAGAAACGGTCCAAGGTGCCAGCGCGTATGGAACTCATCTAGCGGTCTTCAACACTTCTGGTTCGACTCCCGATCCGACTACAAAAAAATAATGGTTCAAACATTAATGTGTGAGGGCATCAGTACCGTCGATAACGAAACGGTGCTAAAAATAGATTTTTGTTTTGGTTTTTCGTGTTGCACGTATCAAGCATGTCAAATGCAAATGTACAGCACATGCATTTATATTACTTTAGCAATGGCTGTCAGCGTGCTGCAATATGTGGCACTAATTTGATTTTAGTGGGGCCCTTTTCGACTTTAATATTGCTTCAATGGGGTGTTTAAAGTAATGCAGCATTATATTCATAATTTTAATTATCAATATATGGCAAAATTGATGCACTTATATACGGCTTCGTGGTTACTTGGGTAGTCTTTGAAAAATCCAGAAAAAATCTCTATTCCTGGAATAATCTATAGAAGAACCCCAATAAAAAATCCTTGGAAGATAGCAATTACTACAGGAATCTTGGAAATCCCGTAAAAAACTTGGAAACATCCTTGAATTAAGCTTTGGAAGAATCCCTATAAAACAAACATTGAAGAATTTCTATAAAAAATCTGGAAAAATCTTTGGAGAAGTCCTTGTTAATATTCCGAAAGATGACTGTGGATGAATTGATAGATGTTCATCACACCAACCCATTTCCTGGAGGAATCCATGGAGAGGAATTCTTGGTAGAACCCTTCAAACAATCTCTAGCGGAATGCTGGCTAAAATACTTAGGTAATTACTGAAGCAATCTGAAAAACCTTGGAGATACCCCTGAATTATCTATGTAAAACTGTGGAGAGATTCCTGTCAATATATCTAAATAAATCCATGGATGAATTGACAGATATTCATCATATCAAACCAGTTCTTGGAGGAAATCGTGGAGAAGAATCTTTAAGGGAATCATTGGCAGAACCTTTTTTTTCCTCCCCACAGGTGGGAAAATAAAGGGCAGAACCCTTCAATAAAACCCAAGTGGATTTTCTAGATGATTCCTGGCGATAATAAAAAAAAAAAGAAAATCCTTCGTAATTACTGGAAGAATTCCTGTAAAATATTTCGAGGATTACCTGGACACTGGAAAAGTGTCTGGATTAATTCTTATCAATATTCCTACAGAAATCTGTGGAATAGCTTCTGCAGAAATTCTAGAACGAACTTCTAAAGAATCATCTGAAAAAACTCTTCTAAAAACACCTAGTAAATTTCCTGATTCATTTCTGGCAAAAATTCCTAGGTAACCGTTGCAGAAGTCTTTGAAAAATCTGGAAAGAATTCTTGGAGATATCCCTGGAATAATCTATGTAAGAATCCCTACAAAAATCTTTGGAGGAATGCATTGAAAACCATTGGACAAATCTCTGGAGAGATCTTTGTCAATATTTCTTGAGAAATCTGTGGATGAATTGACAGATATGACAAATATCTCCTTCGATTCATTTTCTGGTGGAATCTGTGGAACAATTTTTTCAGGAATCCTTGAGGAAACCCCTATTTTTTATTTCATGACTAGTTTGTTTTGAAAATCATTAGGTAATCACGGAATTACTTGAGAAGTCTTTGAAAAATCCTGAGTGAATTCTTGTAGAAATCCCGGGAATAATCTCTAGAAGAATTCCTGAAATTTTTTGGAGAAATACATTAAAAACTATTGGATAATTTTCTGGAGAGATGCTTGGTAATATTTCGAAAGGAATCTGTGGATGAATTGACAGAAAATTATCATCCATCCATTTATTTCATGGAGGAGTCTATTAAGCAATTCCTGCACAGATACTTGAAGGAACTCCTAATGAAGAAATCCTAGGATGAAGCCTTTAATAAATCCGTAGATGACTTCCTGACTTTTTTTTTTTTTTGCAAAATCCCTATAAAATCTATAGAGAAATTACTGGAGCAATTTATGAGGAATCTCTGAAAGTATTCTTGGGAAATCCTTGCAATGTTTTTTGGAAGGATCCATTTAAAAATTAGTGAAGGAATTCCATAAAAACCTGAAAAAATCATTACCGATATCATTGTCAATATTCTAAGAGGAATCTTTGGATGAATTCGTGAAGATGTCTTAAGGAAATCACTAAAAGATTTCCTAGACGAATCCTTGAAGGACTTAAATAAATTCCACTAAAGAAATCAGTAGAGGAAGCTTTACGAAAATCTCAGGATGAAATTTCGAATCCTTGGCAAAACCATTGGAATATTCCTTGTAGGCATTCCCGAAGCAATCCCTGGAGAATCATCTGCAGAAACCGCTGAAAACAACCATGTAGAAATCCGTGAAAAATCCCTAGAAGAGTGCGTGAACTAGGAAGAACAATCCGTGAAGGAATCCCTAAGAAATCACTGAAGCAATCTGTGGATCTCTCACATGTAAAAATGCCTGGATGAATTTCATAACGAAAACCTACGTGATCCCGGAATGAATGTCTGAAGAAATCCCTGGGGTAATCTAAAGAAAAATCTTTCAAGTATTCTCTGTAAAAATCACAGGAGGAAGTCCTGCGTGAAAGAATTTCTGAAGAAACTCCTAGATGAATAATTGGAACAATCGTTGGAGAAATCTGTGGAGTAATTTCTGTAAATGCCTGGAGGAATATGATCATTATTTTTTATGACAACCCTGAAGAAACCCCTGATTTTTTTTCAGAAGCACCTAAAGAAAACCATAACTGGAGAAACCTCTTAAGGTGTCATAATGCATCACGAAGCTTTCAAACGAATCATTGACTTTTTGCTTTTCAATGATTGTTTGCCTCGTGTTTGAAGTGATAAAAAATTGTCAATTCTGCAGCAACGCAGCAGAAAAAGTATCATCGTAATCACTGCGAGTGAGCAAATAGAGTGATACTTTTTCATACGAATATTCGCTTTGGTTGGAATCTATGAAGGAATCCCTAGGATTCTCCTAGAGGATCTCCTGAAGAAAACGCCGAAGAATCTCGATGAATTTCGTAATCTCTGTAAAATCCCTGTAAAATCCCACCCGTTGATGAGTTTCTGGAAACCTTTCTAGAATCATTGGGGCAATCTTTGGAAGAATCTCCAGGGTAATTCTTGTAAACACCTAGAGAAATATTATCATTAGTTACAAAATTCCTGAAGGAACCCCTCGACAAATTATTCAAATTTCTTCAGAGATAAAATTTCAGAAGAAACACCCGAAGAAAACCCTAACAGGAGAAATCTCTGGAAAAAACTCCTCTAGCGAGGAATTCCTAGGGAATCATTTGATGAATTTTTGGGGAAATCTCTGGCTAAATCATTGGAGAATTCCTTGCAGGCATTTCTGAAGCAATCATTGGAGGAACTCCTGAAGAAATCGCTGAAGACAACCCTGGAGGAATTCAGCAAAAATCTTCATAGGAATCCGCAGAGGAATCCCTAAGCAATCACTGCATCAATTTCTGGAGGTGTCATTGTTAAATCACTGGATGAATTTCGTAACGAATACCGAAGTGATCACGAAATAAATATCTGGAGAAATCCCTGAAGGAATTCAAGGAACTAAATCTGCAGTAATATCTGTAAAATCTCTGAAGAAAGTCGTGAATGCATTTTTGGAGGAATTTGTAAAAACATTTCTATATGAATCATTGGAAAAACCCTTAATAGAATCTCTGTGGCAGGTCCTGTAAATCCCTGGAGTAATCTCTCGTCATTACTTTTTGAAGGATTCCTGAAGAAACCCTTGGATGAACCATTCGTACTCCTTTAGGAAAAAAAAAACATAAAAAATTTCCTAAGAAACCGCATTGGAAAATCAGGATGAAACTTGCAGCAATTACTGGAGAAATCTACGGTGATAATTCGTTGAGGAATCTAAGAAGAAACTCCTGCAGACAATGCACAATGGAAAAAGGGTATAAAACGAGAATAAATTCAATATCTCTGCTCAGAGTGGTGGATGGATTGGAATTTATTTTTGACATAAACTGCAAAAATCCCTACAGTTTCAGATATGTCATTCACCGTACGATTTCTTAGGAATACATTCATGTTTTTCCCCTAAAGGAGTACGAGTACGAATGATTCGTCCAAGGGTTTCTTCAGGAATCCTTCCCACTGTGCAATGTGTCAAAAAGGGATTCCTATGGTACATAGCAGCTCCACCAAATGACATTATTTCGAACTGAGAATTATTTAGATAGACAGTATTATTATTCAATAGAATGATTTCCATGTTATAGACACAATCTTCGTGAGCGCATGGAGCCCGCCACCAAGTCTGCTGAAACGCTATTCTCCAAGTTCACTACTTTATTTACCACAGATTTTTGGTTTGGGTGGTGTGGAGAAAACCCGCAAATAAATCTTCCATTTTATTTTGACATGTTAACTTTGTTTACCGTGTCAGGTCAAACACTTTAAAACTGCAACATCGACTGCTTCAGCTCTGGGAGGGAGGGGGGCCACAAAAGTATGGCAATAAAATTTCGCAACGGATGCTTTTCTGGGGAAAATGAGAAAAATATGCAACACGTCGCGTCGTCGGGGGGTGCCAGTCGGTAAACATGAAGGTTCATCGCAACAAGACTTGTTCATCGTCTTTTAGTTAGGTAGCTAGATGTGTATACTGATAGGCACGTAAAGCGCAATGAGGGGATCTCCTGTCGATGAAAAATTCAAACGCGACAGGCAGTTGCACTGCAGACGCAAACATTGTTTATTCTGGGAGAAAGAGGAATGATTAAACTTTCAACGTGAGATGATACGGAGGTTCGTGCAAGAGCAGATGCGTAGATTGGACCCACTCTGTTGATTGCAATGCAAAATGGATGAACTGTTGCGAAAGAGTTATAAATTTAAGAATTCAGCAAATGAAACACCGCATTAAGTTCGAGGAAACAACTAACGGAGAAGCATGGTTGAACGATAAGAGAATTTCACTAGGAAGTAAAACACCATGCGTCCCCTTTGCCGGTATTCCTTTCCATTTCCAATGACTTACCGGTGATCTTCTTGAGCGTGTACGAGCCTCGCTGTGATTCGGTGGCCAGTTTGTCGACGATCGCTTCCAGTTCGGCGTACACTTTGGCCGTTTCGCTGTGGAACTGCTGCTCGGAGGCGAACAGGGTCTGCAGATTCGTCACCAGGAACAGTATTCTCGAGTCGAACAGGGCTGGCAGTTCATCGTGCAGTTCGCTGTTTAGCACCTCGTAGGTGCGTTTCGCTTCCTCCAACTGTTCCCGGCCCTTTGTAACCTAAAAAATGAGCAACGGGAAGGAATGTTAGTTCTGATTCAGCACAGATTTTGGATGCATTACAGCTTGTACCTTAACGTCATCCTTGCGTTTGGCAGCATTGGCTTGCAGGCTTTGGAAGGAGTGCCTTTGGCTGTCGTAGTCCACCAGTTTGCGACCTCGTTTGTCGATTTTTTTCTATAATCAAACAGAGAAAGCTATCAGTATCTTATGTTTCGCCAATAAAAGCGCAGCAACCAAATTACCCTCATCTCTGGAAACTGGGACGTGTAGGTGTTGAGCGGTATCAGCACCTGGTCACCGAGTTTGTGCGAGAAATCCTGGAATAGCACCTCGACGGTGTTCGTCTGAGCGTACAGTGCCTCTGATCCGGTCCACTGGCCTTCGTATACTTCGTTTATGGCTTCCATGAGGCTCTTGGATGCGGTTTGGACAGCTGAAAGAAAGAAAAAGGGATTTTTACTATGCAAATCATAGATTTCAAAGCGAATGAAGCAAGATAACCCAAGTAACATTTTTTTAAATTTCTTCAAATGAACTAGAAGAGGTTATTAGAATCTGTTATTCTGTTATAATTCTGTTATAATCAACGCACCCCCGGGCCGTGGCCAATCTGCGTTGTTTCGCTGGGCGATACGTCTACCAGTAGACTTGTATCTGCCCTATGCTAAACCGATTAGCATATCAAGTCCTTTCCACTGATGAGTAGGCTCGAATGTCCCGCCCCTCCCTATAACCCATAGGGGGAAATAAGGAGTTTCCAGTTTCAAGTATTGTATTGATTATGACACCAACTCTTTCTATTCCTTGGTAAAAAAAAAAAAAAAAAATCACTAGACTTGTTTTATCAGACTACTATTAATAATGAACATAATTAAGATACAAGTTTGCATACACAATTGTAAAAGCAGTGTTAGATACTTTAAAGTGAATTGAAAAATGTAAATAAGATAAATTGTAAACTATTCCGCGGCGACACGAATGCTTCAATAGTGTCATAAATAAACGCGCAAGCAAACAAATAATTGATATTGAAGTATGCATATTGCATTATCTATTAGCAAAGTCGTAGAAAGAGTTGGGCGCCTGATTATAAAATTGTTGTACTTATCTTGTGTGTTTCGGACAAGTCCCGTTTGTGTTGGCCATTGGGACACTTCTTGCTTCAAAACGGTCGTTTCTGGAATGGAAAGAGAATAATTGGCCGCACAACTCCGCAAATGGGCGGCCCGCACATATTAGTATAATGTTGCAATGATTGAAAATAGTAGAGTATAATTGTTAATCTATATGAATACTGCTACTAGTTCAGGTTTCTCACCCTCCACGATTCTCTAGATACTGTTATAGTGTGTTTGTTGTTAATTTGTTGATAAGTGAAGCCTCCAGTACTTCAAAATTCAATGTAGCGAAGATCTTGAGCGGATAGCATTCATTGATAATGATAGTGATTATTTTAATATAATATGGCTTAACAAAAATTACTATTCAATTATTTTAAATCGGATTCGTCAATAAAATTATTGTTCATAAAATAATTAACCATGCGAATATCGAACTACACAAACTAAAAAGTGTTATTATATTTTACCAATGATTTCATCCTAATCTTGACCCTAACATAGTTATGCGCTTAGTGGACAATGACCAAAAATGGTGTTGTTTCGACAATAGTCACATACTATGCCCTACGACATTGACGATTCTATTGTCTATGGCTCACCTATTTAGCGCCACCCAGCAGGGACTTGGTCTGGTACCCAATTCAGTATATCCGCTCCACGTAATGTACCGTACCTCTTTCGATTTGTGATATATTACGCGGAACATTACTCTCTTCATTCGGATAGCGGCTATGTAACCCATTGGATTAAAAACCTCCATCAAACATGAAGCGATTAATCGGAGACTGAAGACTCTATACCAAATTTGGCTCAGAGACAGGTAATCAGTGAAGTCAGTTTTTCTCGTTTGTCAGAGACGATTGATACGTATTAAGACAAACTTTCCACTGCATCTGCCAGCAATAATCGGTGATCGATCAACATTTCGAGTACCTACCCCAATTTACACAAGTATGCCAAGGATCACCGCTCATGCTTTACAATACAGTTGGAAAAACTAGAGCAACACCTGGCCACAATGATGCATAAAGCACTAAAGCGGACCGGAAGTGTCGGTGAGCCAGCCCCACCAACTAGAAGAGGTTATTAGAATCGTCATAAAACCAAAATGAAAGGTATAAGGTTTTATGACGGTTCTCAAAACCTCTACAAGACTAATTGGACATCTAAAAGTTACTTGGGAAGACAAGGACGAAAAAACATTATATGATCGAAAGGTAGAAGAAGGATTTCGTCGAACACTTGACTAGTTCAAGCTATCATGTTGGGGAATTTAGTGAATCTAGGTTTTCATGGAAGATGGCAGCTGCATACAGAAAGATATTTGACGTGAAAATGTTGACTCAGTGTCATCGTTGTTATTATGCAAAATAGATTTTTGAAAGTTCTGATTGACAACAAACATACCTCGCACACATCGGATGTAGTTGTTGAACTCTTTCTGCAGTCTGGTGGCACTGTTCTGCTGCCTGGTGAAGTTGTTCAGGTGCTCGTCGAAGATTTCGTCTGCGGTTCGGTCTACTTTGCCGAGATTTTGTAAGAGCTGGAATGAGACGAGAATCAAACAGAAGGAAGATTAATACGACGGATGAATCTAGGTATGAAGATGAGGCGAATGGATAAAAAATAATAGCAACCTCGCGTGGGGATATTTATGGTGGCGTGGCGAGATTGCGATTTTGGCAAGGTTTCGGGGTTGTCGTAATTGCACGGATTTATGCTTCCTCCTAGGAAGAAAGAGGGCAATAAATTGTGATTTTGCTACCGAGATACGCACCCGAGGAATCGTTTCACTCTCGTCGACTCTTGACTCGACTCTCATCCGTCAGAAGCCGGGTGATGGCGATGGTAATAATAGAGTCGGACGGTGGTGTCTCATTGTGGGAGCGAGTCGACCCAACCGACCGACGAGTGAAAAGATGAATTGTGGAGCATCGTTTTATTGACGGCTGGGCGTGATATTATGAGACACTTTAAGAAGGTGGTCGTTCTTGGTTGGGAGCAAAGCCAAGTACAAGATGATGGCGGTGTCAGACCAGACGAAGTCCGCTATTGTCAATCGGCACAATTGAACATTCTTTTGAGGAATCTCAGACAAAATTAATCAAATAATGCACCATGTCGTTATGAAGAGGACAATGGTTGGTAACCTTGTTGAACCATTTCTATTTAAATTCTGATGGCATTTCTATTTAAAAGTATGCTATATTATTACCTTTCAGTGTTTTTAACTAAGCATGCATTTCGATATTCAACCTTTGAAAAAGCTTATTCATTCCCAGAGATGTAGGACATTGCCGAAGATAATTTGTGATAGCAACTAGAACTCTGGAGATTCTAACCCGGGATTCGTCCAGGGGCGCATCCTGATATTGCTCTTGGAGCTTTTTTTATAATTCTCCGCTTCTTCAAGAACACAACTTATGGGCCTTGTGCAGAAGTTTCATCTACGATATTTCTAGGAGTTCCACCTGAGATTCTTGCAGTAGTTCCACCTGCGATCTCTTCAGCAGTACCACATAGGTTACCTCCAGGAGCTCTATCTGACATTTCTCTAGAAGGTGCATCTAAGATTTCTTCAGGAATTCAACCAGGAGTTTCATCAGAGAACCCTCCACAAGACAATGGAGATTTTCCAGATATTTCTCCAGATTTATTCTAGAGCTTCATTTAGAAGTTGCATCAGGGTTTGTTTCAGGAGTTCCACATGAGATTACATCTGAGATTCTTCCAGAAGTTACACCTGTGATTCCTCCAAGAGTTGCACCTGAAATTTCTCCAGAAGTTCCGTCTAGGATTTCTCAAGTCCATCTGGGGTTTCTCAACGAGTTGCACCTGAAATATCTCCAGAAGTACCACCTGGAATTTCTTCAGCAGCACACTCTAGGCTACCTCCAATGATTCCAACAGGAATTCCCCCAAGAGTTCCACTTGATATTCTTCTAGAACTTCCAACTGGAATTTCTCCATGAGCTTCAACTGGGATTACTCTAAGAGTTCCACCTGGAATTTCTACACATGATCCACCTTGACCTTCATCAGCAGTATCAGGCTTTCTCAAAGGGTTTAAATTAGAATCCCTCCAGGAGTTCCACCTGTGATTCCTGCAAGAATTCCACCCTGTATTTCATCAGTAGTGCCATCTTAGGGTTCCAACAGAAATTTTTCCAGAAGTTCCTCTGTGAGTACCTTCGAGAAGTCCTCCGGTAGCTCATTTGGAAAAATGTTTCTTCATGAATACTTCCGCAGTATTTTTCCAGAAGTATTCCTACGGAATCCCTTCGTTGAGCATTTCTTCAGTAGCACTTTGATGTTTCTTCAGATGTTGATCTACCAATAATTCCAGCAGTTTCTGTAGGAGTTTCCTCGCAACTGTACCTTTAGAAGTCTCTCCTGAGTTTTTCTTCTTTAGTTACGAGATTTTCGGCCGTAGGCCAGTTCATCTCGGGAACCCAAGAAATGTAAGTGTCATTGGAAAATGCTCTCCCAGTCTATTCCCCGGTTTACCTCATGCTACGAACTTCTTTTGGAGTTGTTGAAGAAAGTTTGAAAGTGTTTGAGCTTCTTCGGGAGTGTTTTTGAGAAATTAATCATGTTGTATTGTTTCAGGAGTTCCTTCGACAGTGTGCCTCCAGGAGTTCATACGGTAGTTTCTCTTTTTGAGTGTTCTTCCTGGAGTGTTCCTCATGTATTGTTCCTTCAGAAGTTCGAATGTGCCTCCGGTTTTCCTTCGAAAAGTTCTTACTGGTATGATTTTATAGAAGTACTTCCGAATATGCTGTTCTAGGTGAATATCAAAGAAGTTGTCAAAAATTATTAAACAAATTGCCACAGAAATTTCCATAGGAATTACCAAAGAAACTGGTGCAATAATTTTAAATGGAATAACCGAATTTCCATAAGAATTGAATAATTCCCAAAGAAATTGTCGAAACAATCCTTAAAAAATAAATGAATTTTCGAAGTTGCCAGATGAGTTGACGGTGGTTTGAAAAAAAATATCGACGAAATTTTCAAAAAATGCCGTAGGAATTCCGCTGAAGAATATCGAAGAAACTACGACCACCTAGTTGATGGTAGGTCAAACTCAGTCCGTTAAGCATTGGGCGAACATGTTTCCGTGACTATGATTTGATTCGAAAAATGTTCAAAGTGTTACGTTTGTTTGTCTGTGAATTCTTGATATATTCCTAGAGAATTACATTTACAAATGTTGTATCCGTTGGAAATGCGAACTTTGCCTAAATGTGATTCAAACGCGGTAAGGTAGAGTAACCAAAGGAAACTTAGCAACTTAGAAACTATTGTCAATACCACTGCCAACCAAGGTTGAAAAAACTTACCTTAACATCAGATTACTTGTTGGAACATTTTTACACAATTGGTGTTAGCGAATGTAAATTGTCGACTTACAATTGCCGATGGAATCCCCAAAGAAATTACATAATTATTTTCATTTTTTTAAGACTCCCATGAAGGAATTTCAAAGGCAATTATCGAATTGCTGAGAGAATTGCCGTAGGAATTTCCAAAGAATTTTCACGAGAAATCATCAAAGAAATTGCTAAAGAAATTCCCAAAAAAAAGCATTGCCTACACAATTTTGTTGAAAAATGCTCAAGGATTTTCCAAAGAAAATTGTCAAAAGATCTCTCAAAAAGATTGTCGAATATATTCAAAAAGGAATGGCCAAAAGAATTTTACAAGAAACTGCTGAAAAAGAAATGATCAAATTCCTAAAGAAATCTCGAAAATTCGCTATGGAATAATCGATTAAATCTACATAAGGATTTTCCAAACTGATGAATAAAATTTCCGAAGAAATTTTCGAAAAATCTACGAACCTTAAAATATTATTATTAGCTTTATTAGCGAGATTTTCAGCCCGAGGCTGGTTCATCTCCAACCTTAAAATAAATTGCCTTAGGAATTCTCGAAGCAATTACCAAAGGAATGTCTAAAAATGTCAATGAATTGCGAATTAAAGTTACCCAGAAATTACTAAAGAAACTGCTGAATGAAAGCTCAAAGTGCTATAAAAATACTGAAAGAATTCTCAAAAAAAAAAAATTGCCACAAGAAATTCAAAAGAAAATGCAGAAACAATTCCCAAAGAAATTGCAGAAACAATACATCGACATTCCAAACTAAAAATATAACAGATAGCACTTTTTTGTGTGGTAGTAAAATCGAATTTTCTCGGTGAAGAAGCTGTTCCGGAGCACGAGGTGAACATAGAAAGTTGTCTTTTCAAACCATTCTTGATTTCTATTCACTAACTTTTCACAAAACTATCTCGTTTTCTAACAATTAATGTTTTTCGCGATTTTTTCATACGATTTGACAGTTCTTGACTACACAGTTAGAAAAAATCACCAACTTCGGTAATGTTTTACCGAAATCTCAACCGTTAAGTTTGTTTTACAGGAAAAAATCGGTAAAGGTAGTAACTTTTACCGAAGTTCGTTAGAGTTTGACAGATAAACGATAACATTTTACCGAAATTTGTTATTATTTTACAGAATTTCGTTAAAAATCCATTACCGAACGCTCAGCGGTTGAGATTTTGGTAAAAATTACCGAACGCGATTAGCTGTGTACCATGGTTTCGTGAGCTTGAGGTGAGAATTTGAGAAAGTTGAAAACCGAGAGTAGCACAGACGATGCATTGAATACAAGCGATGGTGTCGCCGCCGGGTTGTCAGCGCTGGAAACTAGATGCTATAAAAGTTCTTGCATGCAATTTTTACTGCTGGCGCCAACTGGGAGCAATCAATAAAAAAGTAAACAGCAATCATCCCATTCCCAATAGATCAACATTCCAAGCTAAAAATATCACAGATGGCTCTTTTTTGTGTGGTAGTAAAATAAAATTGTCTCGATGAAGAAACTGTTCCGGAACATGAAGTAAACACAAAACGTTGCCTTTTCAAACCATTTTTTATTTTCTTTTCACTAACTTTTCACAAAACTATCCCATTTTCTAACAATTAATGGTTTTCGCGATTTTTCCATACGATTTGATTTGCTTCCGTGAGCTCGAGGTGAGAATTTGAGAGAGTTGAGAACCGTGAGTAGCACATACGATGCATTGAATACAAGTGATGGTGTTGCCGCCGGGCTTTCAGCGCTGGAAACTAGATGCTATAAAAGTTCTTGCATGCAATTTTCACTGCTACCGCCAACTGAGAGCAATCAATAAAAATGTAAACAGCAATCATTATTGCCGACGAAAAAATCAAAACAAAAAATACAAGAAACTCTCCCAAAAGAACCTCCAAAGAAATTGACGAATGAAAGAATTTCTGAAGAAGTTTCCGAAGGGATTCCTGAAGAAGTATTTGTAAGAATTTCGGAAGAAATTGTCGAAGAAATTCCCGAACAAAAAAATCAAACAAATAACCAAGCGAATTGCCAAAGATTTTTGAAGGAATTGACCAAATAAATTAGAAAATAAATCTGTAAACGAATTTCCGAAAAAAAACTCTTGGAAAAATTACCGAGGACATTCCTGGTAGAATTCCAAGCAAAAATAAAAAAGGATGTTTCGAAAGAATTACTGGAACAATTTTCAGAGAAAATTAAATTGTTGGAAGAACTTATGGAAAACAATCTCGGAAGAATCATTGAAAGTATTGCTTGTTAGTACTCCAAGAAGAATCCCTGAAAAAAAAAACTTATAAATATGGAGGAATTCTTAGACAAACGCGTGCAATCATTCACGGAAAAAATCCTGAAAAGATCAAAAAACAGGATTTTTTTGAGGAATTCGTAAAAAATTCTGTACTTTTGGTAAAATTCTCGGAATGATCCCAGTGGAAATCATGAAACAGCTCTCAGAGAAACTACTGACAAATTGTTTGCTTATTCAAATTAATCATTTTAGAATGTCTGAAGAAACATTGTAAAACAATTTTGGTCAACATTTTCCCAAATGAAATCACAAAGGTATTGTCGAAAGGATTATCAAAAAGATTATCGAAGACATGCTTGTTGGGATTTCCGAAGAAAATGACGAAGAAATCCTCGGATAATTTTTTTAAAGAACTCCTTAAAGAAGTCTGAAACACATTATCAAAAGAATTTCCAAAAGATTTACTGGAAAATTTTCAATAAATATCAAAAAATTACCGATGAAGTTGTTTGATAAATTTCCAAAGGATTACCGAAGAAATTTCTAAAACAATGTTCGAATTAGATGCCAATAGAATTTTTGATAGAATCTAGAAGAATTTCCAGAGAAATTTCTGGCAGAACTCCAACAGACATAAAGAAGGAAATTAAGAAAGAATTTTCAGAAGAACTCCCGTAAGAGTACCCACAAAAGTTCAACTTATTGGACGCAGTAGCTTAATTTCCCCAACGAGGGAGGAAAAAAAAGAGTACACAGAGAAAACGGAGGAACTTCTAAATAATAAATAATTCCTGAGAATTCCTTAAGGAATCCTTGCAAGTATTCAAAGAGGAATTCTCAGACGAACTCGTGGAATAATGCCCGACGATATTCCAGAAAAGATTGAAAAGAGGAATTCGTAAAAGAACTTCTTCAAGAATTCTTGGAGGAACTACTGGTAAAATTCTCAGAAGGACCCCTAGAAGAACTCCCACTGGAATGTCTGGAAAAGTTCCATTTGGAAATCATGAAGACATTCCAGAAGGAACTACTCAACAAATTGTTTGCTTGAAAAAATATCCCTTTCAGAATGCCTGAAAAACATTGTAAAATAATTCTGAGGAATTTTAAATGATCATGATAAAATCATTAAGGAAGGCTAGTGGAAAGATCCTTGGGTAATTATTGAAATAAATATTTCTCTAACAAATTTAACAAGTTAGGTAAGACAGCTTTCATATTTTTCCCCTAATACTTTCTGAAGGTAATTCTAGAAATTCTAAAGGAAAGACATTTTTTTTAAAGAACTGTTACCAACACTAGCTTAAGGCCGGACGGGACAGTGGTTGAATCGCCCGCCATTGCTCTGTTATTAGTAAGATGCAAATCTCAACTTCTACTTCATATTATTGGCTAAAAATTTGATTGTTCATTTGCTCACTTGCGGTGCACAATCGACTAAAGTTTCAACTACGTCAGTGTAGTGGAAATTGATATTTGTATCTTCAAAATCGTGAGGCAAATTGTTAGAAAGAGAAGGAAGATAGGAAAAATTACACGTCGTTCTGTGCGGCCTTAAAGAAAAAAAAAATTCTCTGAAGCATAAAGTTTTAATCAATATAATCTGTTTAGTCAGAAAACCATGTTCTACTACTATGGGGGCATCCATAAAGTACGTCACGCTTATAGGGGGAGGGGGGAGTGTGCGTTTTAAGTATACGAAAAACCCATACGAAGGGAGGAGGGGTGTCAAAAATTTCCGAATTTTGCGTGACGTACTAAATGGATGCCCCCTATCTGCTATACCTCGTTTCTAATCACTGAATCGTACACCATTTTAAAATCAATAAACGAATAATAGGCTTGCAAGTTCTACCGTCTACCCTCGTTGGTTTGACCGCATTTAATCTGAACACTTTTTAATTTGACCCCCTCTAATCTGCACATCGTTCAAACTAAAAATGGTTTAAACGTCATTCTGCTCATGGAACGGAGTGAAACGGAACGCAGAATCAAAACAACACAGCAAAAAGGGTTTCCAACAGTGTGTTTTTCGATGCCCACAAGGTTACTAGAAGTTCAAATTAAAAAATGAGCCCCGCTGGTTTGCATGAGGTGTCGTTCAAACCAACGGGGGTAGACGGTACTCCCGAAATTTGCCAATCTTCTGGTCAATCTTCATTTGATTCGTCGTTAACAGGCTTTCACGAAACCAGTTTGGAGGAGCCCTTTATCGGCGAAGGACTCCTGCATTTATTCTGGTTTATTCTGTTGAAGAGTAAACGTGACACCATTTTGTACACCGCATTGAGAAGTGTTATTCTTGTTATTCTTTGACATTGACGCACTGTGTTACTTTTTGTAAAGTAGGCAAATGAGGCCCCCAACTAGCTAATAGGTAGTTCTGGTTCCCACATCTTCAACAGGGTCATTTGGTCGAACGCCATTTGACCGAAATGGTCATTTGGTCGAACGCTGATTGATCGAATGCCGTTTGGCCGAAACAGGAATAATGAACTAAAGTGATCATGTCACTATTGTCCTCATCAGTATAATTAGAAAGAACAGCTATGATTGAAAGAAGGGAAAATCCTGGATAAAATATTGATAGTTTCAACACCTACTGATCCCTGAATTGTATACCTAACTAGGAAGAATAGCCGATGCATTAAAGAAGGAAATACATATTACTGATGATCATATTGGCAGCTAGAATGACAAAAGGTTCTTCTGAATTCTTTTGAACATAATTCGGGCAAATGGCATTCGGCCAAATGGCTGGACACCTTTCAACAGAGTATGTATTTCCTGCAGCTGTGCACTAGCGTGTTTGAAAACTTCAGCCGGGAGTTCGTCCTTTCTAGGAGCCTTATTTTTCTTCCGCTTTTTCAGTTTTACGGACGTTCGACACAAGAGGATCAGCCTTTGATACCTAACGTTTATTGCTAACTCGGATTTTTTCTCGATTTTGTGTAATTGAATACAATAAAATGACCATCAAAGTATCCTTGACTGTAATTATTGACACCAGATCACATACAAAACTTCCGTAACCGCCATAAAACGGCAAAATTTTGCAAACAAAACAAAACAAGTTGACGCATATTGTTGATGCTCTCGTAAGCCGGCTTTTTAAGGAAATAACTACAACACATTACCGTACGCGTATACAACACCGACAGGCAATCAACGTCACTCTCCATCATGCATGGGAGTCACTGTCAAGGCTGATGTAGATATTTTCATTGCATGTATGTAAATGCATGTACATTAGGAAAATTAACTGCATACATCGACAGTTGAAATGAACATACAAAAAAGTATGAAAACCGTACACGTACACAAATCCACCTGACTCAACCACGATATTGGACCAGAGGGTAATTAAATCATCATTTTGCGGTTTTATATTGCACACTGCACAGGTACAGGTACCGACCGGGCACATGCACGTAGGCAGTCGTACAAAGTGCAGTACGCGGACGGAGATCGCAGACATGCAACAATTTGTGGCTCGCCCCAACAAGTCTTTCTCCGGATTTCGAGCTTTGCGTGCCGCGCCGACTGAACGAATGTTCGGGGTGGCAGTGGGTGGAAAATATGGGCCTACAGTTCCCACGCTTGACAAGAGGCTGTAGCAGCGCCCACCTACCAACTTCTCGTTACATGAATGCCGAGGTTTTGCATTCGGTTGAACTTTACCTTTGGTAGTGGTTGAGCTCTCCGTTGGCTAGCTCTGTTGGCTGTAGTTCTCCGAGCGACCTTCACTTTTGTTGAACTTTTGAATAACAGCAGCGCGTGTTGCTGAAAATATTTGCTATTCATACCGGAAAGATTTCTCGTATGAATAAGGCAAGGAGGAAGACTCATCGCGATTCGGTTTCGTTTTTGTTTGAAACGGGAAAGTAAAAAACTCGACCGATATCAATTTGCTATTTTAATTTTAACGATAATGACATTACACTGAGCGAAACAAGAATAGCACCACCATGTTTTTCCACAGCAATTTTAGAATATCCAAACCAATTCAATTTTTTGCAGTGTAGGAAGTTATTTCAATCTGTTTTACAGCTTTTTTGTTAATAACGTTCTAAATATTGTGGACCATTTTCGTTTAAGCCGAACAATTCATGAAAAAATGAGCGAAATAAAAATAGCACCACTTTAGCTTTTGATCAACGTTTATTTATATTCCAACAAAAAACAAATTCAATCAAAGTTTTAGTAACTTAGTAGTGAGTGTACGAGCCATTGTTTCGAATGACTTCAATGAGCCGTGATTTCATAGACAAAATCAACTTTTCCAGCGTACTCTGCTCGATCTGCTCCCAGCATTCACGAATACGACGTTTCAGCATGTTAACGTTGTCAAATTGTTTCCCGTTTTCATAAACGCGCCGAGCAAGAATAGACCAAAGGTTTTCTATGGGATTCAGATCCGGAGAACATGACGGCCACTCGAGAACTTCTATGTTTTTTATCAGAAAACCACGCTTTAGTCATCTTAGAGTTGTGAATCGCGGCATTATCCTGTTGGAAAACGAAGTCTGGGCCCATCAATACCTCGCCGTGCTCAATTAGGCTTATTTCCAGCATTTCAATGTAATCCTCCGACTTCATTTTTGTTGAGATCCACGCCAATGGAAGCTTTCCCCGGAATGAGAAAGCTCCCCAAACCATCAGAGTACCACCACCAAAGTTCCGGCTCATTTTAACATCCGGATCTTTCCGGAGATCGTGCCAGTAGCATTGCCAACCATCTGGACCATCAAGGTTGAACTTTTTTTCGTCCGAAAAGATCACATTTTTCCATTCGTCCGTCCAGGAAATATACTTTTCAGCGAAATGAAATCGATGCAGCTTATGCTGCTTTGTCAAGTTGGGCTTGCCGAGCCTTTTGTGCCACTTCAAGTTTTCGTTGCTCGACAGGATTTGCTGCACACGTCTTGTTGTCACCGGAAGTTGTAATTCTGCTCGAATTTGTGATGCTGTTCTTTTCTGGTTCACTGCTTCTCTATAAATCCGTCGCTTATCCCTCTCCGTGAGCTTGCTTTTCGTCCCACGTTTGTCTGTGCGCCGGCCATTTTCGGGGTTTTTCAGGAACCGCACGATTACGGAATGTGATCGCATGATTCTTCGACCGATTTCTCTAGAAGAGAGGCCTGCATCATGGTAAGTTTTAATTTTTACTCTTTCTTCGGAAGTAAGATGTTGCGCACGACCCATTGCTGCTAGACTACCGAAAAACAAAGGTTTGTTTCGACTATATTTGAACCACAGCTTCACACCCGATAGGAACTGACTGCAACTGACGCAAAACCAAAACAAACACCTGTCAAAATTTGCACAGGATGCTTCCGTCTCATGGTGGTGCTATTTCTATTTCGCTCTGTTTTCATGAATTTTTCGGCTGAAATATAAATGGCGCATAATAATTTGAATGTAGTGAACTGAAAAGTTACGAAGCGCTTTATACTATCATTCCTGACTGAAAATAGCACAACTGATATGGAAGTTTCAAAAATATTGTCGAAAAACTCGGTGGTGCTATTCTTGTTTCGCTCAGTGTATGATGGTCTGAGATGTGGAAATAAAATCTATAGCGCTTCTTTGCATGTTTTCTCTCGATTAAGCGAAAAGGGTTGGGTTCAAAGAAGTTTTTGGTTTGGCATCGTTGTCGAAGTTGGGGGAATGCAATTGTATCAAAACAACGATTCTAGAACGATGAGATTGTAAAATTTATCAAATTTATTGTTTGTAGCATTTTTTTAACTAAAATATGTTAATATTTACTACTTACATATTTGATGATATGGACTTACATAATTGGTAACTTACACAGTTTGTTAGGTGGGTAACTCTCGCTGAGACCGTCCACTATTTACACCATGTCTTTAAAAATGTTTAAGGTGGTGATTTTCTGAAAGTCCTCCACAAAAAAGTAAGAAAAATGCATTTTGTTAATCAATTTGATGAACCCCCCGTTAGTTAGAGCAACAACCATTTTTGCGGACCCCTCGATTTTGATCAATTGTTGGCTCATTTAAACCGTTATAATTCAAAAGTTTTTCCGAAAACCACCTCATAACAAAATGTTGTTGAAAAGAGGAAAGATAGAGCTACTATTTACAGTAATAAAAACATGGATCGGCCATATTGATTTTGGCCGCCATCTTTGATTTTTATACCAAAACTGTTTTTTCACCATGTTGGCAACCACCGATTTTCAAAATTTTTGCGTCAATCGAAAGCGGGGACATTTTTACACAACATATCAAAAATTTAGAGATGTATCTTTTTCCTATCAAAAGTTATCTGCACTTTTGTTAACCCTCTAATGGATACCTGGGGTCCATTGGACCCCAGAGCCACTTTGAAGTGGTCGCAAAAAAGTTTGGATTGATATATCGGTCCCATTTTTACAGTACCTTTAAACTACACCGCGATGAGTTATTTGTGCAAAAATACCGATAGTTTCATGGCGTACTATGGATTATTTTAGATACCAAAGTTGAACCGGGCGATTTTGTACCCCTGGGGTCCATTGGACCCCACGGTACGAATGATTGTATCTTTTGATCGTGACTTGCTAGAATAATGCTGTCTTCGACAATATTGTTCAATAGACCAAGGGCAACCTTATGATAAATAAATTGAATCGAATTATCTCAGTAGATGGCGCTAGTGTGTATTAAAATTACAGATTAAAAGTTATATTTAGTTCGAATATTTTTATATTCTGATTGTATAGAATATTCGTGTCTTCGGCAAAAATGTTTAATACATCAAGGACTATTGGTATTGACAGTTTATCTGCAAGCTGGCGCTAATAAATACATGTCCGCCCAGCATCCTAGATACCCCGATCGACAAATGTCCTCAAAAAAGGAAGCTTCTTTTGAGGTGAATGTCTTGATACAATATATTAACAAACTGTTAACAATACCAATACTTCCTATTTGGTGGGTAATTTACATCAGAATTGCCTCACCAGGTGGCGCAAATGTAGCTGCAAAGATCACACATAGATGAGACTTTTGAACCATATTCCAAAAATGTAATATACTTTTGTTACGTTGATGTCTCGATCGAGAGAAAATATTCGGAGTTGATGTCTTCGACGGAATTATTCATATGAATGTAAGTTTTCAATTTCAATTAACTCTGATTTGAAATTAATACAGGGAATATTTCAATGATTCTCCAAAGGTTCCTCCAGGGCTTCATCTAGAAACTGGAAAATGCACTTGGAATCCGCATTTTTTTTCCAGAAATTCCTCCCGGGATTCATTTAAGAATTTGTACCAGAAGTGCTCCCGGGATTCCTCTAAGAAATCCTTCGGGGTTCTTCCAGGAACCTCCCGCGTTCCCTACAGGAATTCCTGCTGAGATTCCTCTTGGAATTTCTCCTGGGATTCTTCTAAGATTTTCTCCTAACATTCCCCCAGGAATTACAGGAATTACATCTGGGATTGCTACAGTTACAGGAATTCCATCTGGGATTGCTCTAGGAATGCCTCTCGGGATTCTTCTAGGAATTTCTCCCGAGATTCTTCTAAAATATAAACTGTACATAACAATTTCATCACTCAATGTATCCGTAAGCCTGTCAATTCTATAGTGTCTATATATTTTAGCCCCATGCCTGCCAAAAACTTTGCCGTAGACACCATCTCTGTAAATAATAAGTATTCCGATGTACAACAGATATAAAATGTAAAAAATTGTTCATTAGCACCAGCCTATGTCAAAGTTCCGAATCAAATAAATATTTGGCCTCCCGAACAACACTAACTTTCTAAGTAATCAGAATCCTGAGATATATGAGATACAAAATTTGTATACTCACTAGCGCCCCTTCACCAATCAAACAACTTTGCCGAAGACACCAACTTTATAAGTAATCAGGATCTTGCGATATATGAGATGTTATTTTATCAATGATATGTCTGTTTGTCTGTGAAGTCTCTTCATTCAAATAATACGTAACGCAAAATTTGACAATTTCAGAACTCCTCCCTACTCCACGTAACAACTTTTGTGTGGTAAATTATGTTTTTTTTTATAAAGCGTAACACAGCGCTAGGCACTCTCGCTACCCCTAGCGTTACGTAATATTTGAACGAACCCTTCTGAGATGCCGGACATTTATGCCTGCCCATTTACAGAAGTGTGATTTATTCTTTTGTTATGTGCGTCTTGTCCGCTTGCTTTGGTACGTTACATCCCATTGATTAGGGGCGCCAACTATCGGATATTTCCTAAAATAAATTGTTCATCACTAGATAGGCCTTGACTTACCGAACATCTTTGCTGAAAACATCAACCTTTTAAAAAGTAAGGATCACGAGATACGCGAGAATATATGTTGGGGTCCAATGGACCCCAGGGTCCCAAAACGGACCTTTTTTTAAGGTATCCTTTTGAGGGTTAATCATGACACGTTTTCTTCATACATTTCCATGCGTTCGTTCCCGTTTTTAACTGTTTCTCAATGATGCGGTCATTGCTTTGTAAAGTTTTTAGGTGTTTTGAAAAGCTGAAACTTTCAACTTTTCATTGGTGGATTCAGATTCCAAATAAATGTTCGTAAACACTGTGAAATAACGCTGCATTAATGTAAACAACCGGCACCTGGCCCAGTGCGCTAAAGTGTCATGATTTACAAAAATGCAGATAACTTTTGATTGGAAAAAGATGCATCTCTAAATTTTTTATATGTTGTGTAAAAATGTCCCCGCCTTCGATTGACGCAAAAATTTTGAAAATCGGTGGTTGCCAACATGGTGAAAAAACTGTTTTGGTATAAAATCAAAGATGGCGGCCAAAATCAATATGGCCGACCCAACTTTTTATAACTGTTAACTCTTTTCTACAACATTTTGTTATGAGGTGGTCTTCGGAAAAACTTTTGAATTATAACGGTTTAAATGAGCCAACAATTGATCAAAATCGAGGGATCCGCAAAAATGGTTGTGACTCTAACTAACGGGGGGTCCATCAAATTGATAAACCAAATGTATTTTTTTAGTTTTTTGGAGGGGACTTTCAGAAAATCGCCACCTTAAACATTTTTGAAGACATGGTGTAAATAGTGGGACGGTCTCAGCGAGAGTTACCCAGGTATTATCTTATTCATAATTGTAGAATTTACAAATTTAATGAATAAAACTTTAATTTTTAAATTATATGGAACGACCTCACCAATGAATATCGATTTCTGTGTTCAACGGAAAACACAATCGAGTGGAACTAAGCGGCCTCTGCCACTGATTGGTATCGTATGATCAAATCCAGCTACATCTGATTTTCTCTCAAAACACGCGTGAAACAACCACGAACGGTATGAACTACTCAACTACTGGGCGGCCTCTGCCTTTTTCACAATTCAATAATCACAGCCCCTGATATTTTAATCAACTTTGCCGAAAATGAAATTATTCTATCGAGTCAGAATTTTGTAATGTAAATAAATGCGAGAAAATGAACTACACAATTAGAATAAAAAGACTGTCAGACAATATTACGTTACGGCTAATTACAGAGATATCTCATTTTTTTTTTCTCACATCCCCTTTTTCATTTAATGTAATTCAAATTTTTCATTCAGTAAGACATGCTAAGACTGCCAGGGTTCGATTTCCGGTCGGTGCAGAATCTTTTCCAAGATCAATTTTCAACGTTCTCCTACCATTTGTAGCATATTTTTTTCATTCTTATTACATGGGATGTTTCAGTATCTCGAGGAATTCAGTCTCAGAAAAAAAATACAGGTAGAAATCCTAGGAGGAATATCGGTAGGAATAACGGGAGAAATTCCTGAAAGAATTCCGGGAGAAATATCAGAAAGATGCTCGAATGAAACCCCGAGAAATCCCGGGACGACTTCCGGAAAAAATCCCTGAAAGAACCTAGAAGGAATTTCTAATACAATCTTAAGAGGAGTCCAAGACATAATCCTGGAGGAATGCCTGAAAAAAAAAAAAAAAAACACGGAAGGCATCCCAGAAGAATTCGAGGAAGGAAGCCCTTGAGGATTCCATTAAGTATTGCCGAAAAGAATCTCGGGAGAAATCTCTGAAGGAATCCTGGGAGAAAACAATAAAGGAAATCCGTGAAAAATCGTCGAAGTATAGGGTATCCCAGAAAGTATGGGCACAATTTTGTATAGCGAAAATACAATCATTTTCTAAACAAACAAAATTTTTTATATTTTTGTATTTTTATTCAAGGTATTTTAATTAATTCCTGTAAAGAGTTTATACCTTCTGCTCAAATATGAACGAGACTCGTTAAATAAAAAAACAAACGATTAATTATTCTTCAATATTTGTTTTATATCTTGCAAATTAATCTTATTCGGAGGCGATACACATATGCCAACTTTTTTTATTCCTTATAACACTTTTCATACGCTTTTTTTGGTATCATATTGCGCTCTCTCTTCGAATTTTCTTTTATGACTTCAATCGTCTGAACAAGTTACAACGAAGTGGCAATTTGAGTTTTGGAAAGAGGAAAAAGTCACATGGTGCCATATCAGGTGAATACGGCGCTTGAGGAACAATGTAAACGTTGTTTTTGGTCAAATAATCGCGAAATAACTTGATGTGCGAGCTGTGATGCAAAAACCATGGCTTGTTGTCCCACAATTATTTCATTTAGAGACAAATATTCTCACGCAAACGCTTCAAAACGCCCAGATTACATTCAGCATTGACAGATTGACCATCCGGAAGGAATTCCGAGTCCACTACACCTTGGCATTTTCGATGATTTCTTCGTTTATTGATGTTTCTGGACGAAGATCATGAGGCAGACTTTCAACTGATATACGACCCTCTTTGCACGACTTTTTCCAACCAAACACACGTGCACGGGATAGAGCAGATTCCCAATATGTTTTCTACCACATTTTTAATTAACTCAAAACACTAATTCTGTTGAAATAACAAACAAATCCTTTGCTGAACTTTGATTCCATAGAAAAAATCGAAAAACACACTGGAGGTTAACTTGTTTAAAGTGGCGTTAAAAAAAACTTCACGACAAATCGTGCTCTAATTTGACATGTAAACGTATAACAGTCCTATAAATCTAAGAAAAAAATGTTGACGGTATGTCATCCGCGGACCATGTAAGTCATAAAATCTCGTTCATATTTGAGCGGAAGGTACATTAAAAAGGGTTTTTGTATGCAAAATGTTTAAAATGAAAAAAACATCTTTCAAAACTTCTGCACAAACTACTTTTTTACGATTTAGCCAAATATCCTAATTCAAAACATTTTTTTCGAATTTTTTTCACATGATATATTCGAAAACATGTTTCCTCAGATGGTTGATTGAAATTTTTTTTATAAAAATATGTTTTGCCTGTGCGTACGCGTGTTTCAGAATTTTGAGAAAACTGGAAAATTCGCCTTTTCTATTTCTGGATAAGACCTGCCCACAGCCATTCGAGTTTTTAAACATGTTTGAACGAGAATAAAAATAATTCAATCAACACTTTATAAAGTTGGAGCATTTATTTTACTTATAGTGAAATTAAAATATAATTTTCTGCATGTTCTGATGTATATTCAGAATCTTGTTTCCATCTTTACAAAAAAAAAACGGGTTTTCAAAAATATCGATTTTCGCGTTTAAGTTCATTTTTCAGGTTCAAAAGTATATATTTTCAATTCAAACTAAGGGTTGTATAATATATACTTACATGGAAATACACGGCAATATTTTTTGAAATTTTTATCGAGCTTAATTTCATGCGTAGGAAACAATTTGTTAAGCGATGTTATTAAAAAACATAGAAATTTGTGCAGAAGCTTTAAAAGGTCTTTTAGAGAATATTCTACCGCTTTCAAACGAAGTGTTAAATGCAAATTTTAATGATTGGCATTTGATGTTAATATATTAAGGCAGGATATGTGTGAAAATAAAGTTTGTTTATGCATCCATTTCCAAATGGCAGAGCTGCAAAGTTGTGCCCATACTTTCTGGGACACCCTATAGTTCCCGAGCAGGAGAAAATAGCTGAACAATACCAAACTCAGGTATGGAAAACCGAATACCTAAACCTGAATGAGGTATTAAGAAGCCCTGCATAAGAGGTAAAATACCTAAAATAATAACTGGTGTGTATTCTGTGCATAACGCGTGAATAATGACATCAGGTATGGCAATACCTAAATAATAATCGGCAATGTTTCCATAGAAATAACGATTTTTCCATAATTGAATTATACCTCAAGCAGTCCTCAACACCAAACCAATAACTAGTTGAGGTATTTTGTCAATACCTACAAAATACCAAAATAAGTTATTTTCAATTCCTGGATAACCGACCAATACCTTGTCTTGGTATGATACCTGACTTTGGTATGCTCCAGTTATGTAGCAGTTATTCATTCCTGCTCGGGTTATCCTAAAGGAACCTCTGAATGAATCCAGGAGAAATCCCCGGAAGAATTCTTAAAAATCTTGGGAGTAGTATCTGAAGTAATGCTGAAACGAATTCATGAAGAAATTCCTAAAGGAATCCCGGAAGCATTCCATGAGGGAATCTCGGCGGAAGTCCTTAAAAAATCAAACAAAAAAAAATCCTTATTGAATCCCTGAATATAGAGAAAGGAATTTCTAAAGGGATTCTGAGAAAAATCAGTGAAGAAAACAATGTTAAGGATAAATATCATCAAATCCAATTTCAATTTTGCATACAAACTTTGAAAGCACAAATCTGATTAACGAATCATGGAATAAATCTGCATTTGTTTATCCTAGCTTTGCTCGCTTATAAAAAAGAGGTAGATAATCAATATCAGGCGCATTTGTTTACGAATTTTCAAGATAAGTGCTTTTGAAAATGTGAGTACGGGATTAAGCCGGCCATTGTGGTAGCCATCCCAAGTAACAAATTGATAACCTTTCAGCTTTCGTGGGTATTTATAAAAGTTTTATTATAGCAGCGAACATGCTGTGTTGCCTACAGGAAGCATTTAATTATGCAAAATAACCACAGTTCAAATTTTTTCTCCTAATTGTTTTCACAACCTTCTGTAGCCTAAATTTAAATTCAAATATGACATGGCATTTAAAATAAGTTTATAAGAGCATTCTGTTCCTCTAGAGAACGGTTCATTTAAAACTATAAACAAAGACTTATGAATGTTGTGATAACTTATTCTATAAATGTACTTTGTTATTATAAAAGACGCAAGTAAGCCAAACGGTTTTATCTAAGATTAAACGGCATTTAAGCCAGCTGATCAGCGGCTGCCTTCTGACCGAGTGCCATCTTTGTTTTTTGGCCGTAATTCACATCCCGTAATGTCACTCTTGCACTAGCCTGCAGGAATCTATGTCTCCACCCTCAGCGAGCTTCCGGTGAAAGTTCGTCCCGGTATTCTCCAGGTCGTGGAAGTAAAGGAGAATCAGGGACGGAATCACAAAGGGGCACTATACGAAACACTCACCGGTGCCACATCATGAAAGAGGTTCTTAGTTAACTAGAGCGACGAATTGGCGCTATGAACAACGCTCGTCTGAACTTTCATCTACTTACCACTCGGTTCTCGATAGTTTAATACAGTGGCCGATGGGAAAGAGCCATCGTAAGCAATTTCTGCCGTTTGATAATCAAATAGCCAAAATGAGGTTCTTTCACTGGAAACTTCAAATGTAAACATCCAGCTGTCACATTTTTAATAGGTTGCTGTTTAGTCTTCATATAAGTAGAAACATAACGAAACGGTTTTGGATTAGCTTTTAACGTAACCATTTAGCTTGCAGGTTATCATTACAAATGCAATCACAAGACATTATGCGTTAAATGATGCTTTTATGAAAGCAAACAGCAGATAATAGAAAAATAGATATTTTCGCCGCCGACATATTGGATTGTTGAATTTTTCTTGTTCGGTGATGATTTTCAAGCATGTTTCAGGTGACATTTTTATGTTATATTAACGATTTCGAAGAGGGCGCTTATTTTTTCGCATCTTTACTAGCATATTTCACAATAAATTTCATGCGGCAATTGGTGTGGTAGCACTATACGATAATTATTCACCGTGCAAAATTTGAAAATTTCGATCGTATTATTTGCATTATGTCTCTGGTAGTTTTGTTTTTTCTTCCATGATAAATCTATCAAGACTAAATATAATTTATAAATTCAGAATAGTTACGATGAAAGTCATTATTAGTGGGGATAGCATTTACCTAGGTAGAGTACCCTAGAAATGGTAACTACAAATGCTGGATTACTTTTGCTGAATACACTTCAAAACCTTCACCAGGATGGGCCAACTAGCATGATTGTAATCTTCCTGAGGTTATGATAGAAGCAATGCGGATAATGTTGCTTTGGCTAGAGTTTTATTGAAGTAGCTTTATAATAATCCTCCAGTGTTTCATAAAACAGAAAATGTTACTTGGGATATTTGTTGTCTCTGATGGAAATAAAAAGGAATCTTGGAAGTAATCTCTGAAGAAAGCCGGATAGAAATCTCTGCAGGAATTTTGTGAGAAATCCCTTAAGGATACCCGGGATACAATGCCGGAAAATCTCTGGGAGATTTCAGGAGGAATTGTGGCAGAAATCTTTGAAGAAATCCCGGGAGCAATTCGTGAAGTAATTCCAGGACTTTTAGTGGGAAGAATCCCTGAAGAAAGTCCGGGAGGAATCCCTAAAGAAATATCTATTCCCTAAAGATACCCGGGACGAATCCCTGATAGAATACCAGAAAATATCCCTGAAAAAAACCGGTTGGAAATCTCGGAAAATCTCTGGAGAAAAACCCTGGCAAAAATCCTTGAAGGAACCGCAAGAGCAATCCATGAAAAAGTCCTTGGGTAATTCCTGAAAGAATTTCAAAAAAGTCCTTGAAAAAATCCGCTAAAGAATCTAGAAAGGGATTCCGAGAGAAATTCATGAAGAAACCCGAAAGGATTTCAAGAAAAAATCTTAAAAAACACGGAAATTTTGATTTTTCAGAGAAAACCAGAAGGATTCCCGAGAGAACTCTCTACAGGTATTCCCGAAAGAATCGATATAGGCATCTTGGGGGGGAATATTCGACAAAATGTCGAAAAGAATTCTGGGAGAAAACCCCAAAGGAATCCCAGGAAGAATCTTTGAAAAAAAATCGGAATAAAAAGTGAAAGGGTTTGTTTAAAAAAAACCTGGAAAAAATAAGTGAACAAAATCCAGGGTGGAATTCCTGAAGGAATTCCGGAAGAAAACTAAAAAGAATCTAGGGAAAAACCCAGTATAAATTCTGGAAGAATCCCTGAAGCAATCTTGAGAATAATTCTTGAAATCCTCAAAAGAATCCTTGAAAGGAAATCGGAATATACAGGGGATGGCCAAAATGTTTGGGATTGGCAACTTTTTTTCTGCCACAAAAAAAATCAACATGCTGTAACTTTTCATAGAGTGCATCAAAAAATCTCAAATTTTGACTGTTTGTCAACCTATTATATGTGTATCATTGGTACAAATTTGGACTCGATTGATTAATTTTTCGCGAAGTTAGAACCGTTCGAGTAAAACACTAGTTTTTAGACAACTATTTTTTGAACTGTCATATCTCGGAAAGCAACGAACCGAATTGAATGATTTTTTTAACGTTTATCAACAATATATTGATACTTAATACGACGATATAAATTGTAATATTTTCTCACGGCGAATTAAGTTATACTAAGTTGAAATTTTTACCCATATAGAGGAAAAAAAGTAAAATTTACAATACCACACAAAAATTATTAAATGTGTTATTCCTTCAATCTAAATAGGCTCTAATATATCTGATTAGAGATAATATGAGAACAGAAGTGGAAAATCTTTGGATATCAACACTAAAATTTATTGGCATTGATGTAAAAAAATTACATTTTTTCAAGAAAAATCCAAAAAGTGTCAATCCATGATAATTTTTTTCAACGTTTAAAAAGTAGGTACCAATGTTTTAATAGTTTGTGAAGCATTTACACATTGTTAGTGTACGTTCAAAATTTCATTCAATTCGTTTCACTGGTTTCCGAGATATGACAGATCAAAAATGAGTTGTCTAAAAAAAGGTGTTTTACCCGAACGGTTCTAACTTTGCGAAATATTAATCAATCGGGCCCAAATTTATACCAATGATGCACATATAATAGGTTGACAAACAGTCAAAATTTGAGATTTTTTGATGCGCTCTATGAAAAGTTATAGCATGTTGAACTTTTTAGTGTGAGAAAAAAAAGTTGCCTATCCCATACATTTTGGCCATCCCCTGTATTTCACGAAAAAAATCCCGGAAGGAATTCTTGTTAAGAATCCTGAGTAATTCGCAACGAAATTCTAGAATGAAATCCTGAAAAAAACTGAAGGGAACCCAAGCGAAATTCCTAAATAATAACCAGAAAGAATCTCGAATTATTTCCGGGGGATATCAATGAAGGAATAAAAAAATGGCGGGAGAAATCCACAAAAGACTCCTTAAAGATATCAATAAAGAGTTCCCGGGTGACACCTTCGAAGGATTACATGGAGGAATCCATGAGTTAAACACAGAAGAAATGCTGGAAGGAATTCCGGAAAAAATCCTAAAGGAAGTCCTGGGAAAAATCAACAAAATAATGTTGGAAGGAATACCGGGAGAAGTCTCTAAATTGATCCCGGAAAAAATCCTTGAGATAATCTCTGATTGAATATTGGGAGAAATCTCTGCAGGAAACCCGGGAAAATAATGAATAAATTTGGGAGAAATTCCAAAAGCAACCCCAAAAGAAGCAAGGAAGAAATTCCGAAAAAAAATCCAAGAGGAGGAATCCCGATGGAATCTTGGGAATAATCCGAGAAAGAATTCGGAAGGAATTCCAGTAGAAATCCCGGGAGGAATATAAAATAATGCAATTCAATCAAGAGAAGAAATTTGTTCTATTTATTTTATAAAGAATTACAGTTCTGCTCCATGAGAGCAAAAAAAAAAACGACGTGACGAGATAAACAAACAAGAACAAGGCGATGCGTTAACCATGTCAATAAGCGTAGAACAAAACGATCAACGATCATCAAACGATCAAATCTGACTATACATGTCAATGGCTGGCACCAATTGCACTGGGATCCAAATGAATAAGGGCTGGGACACTCCACTTATTCTCAAAGTGCAATTTAAGCAGCTCATACATTCTTGATCAATAACGGCGCCGGCCACGTCCTTATAGAGTGTGCTGGTTTGTTGCTACTAAAGACCGAGATCACCTCTGCATCCCCACAACTAGCACGGACTGGGGTATTTGTTGAACGGAAAGGATGGGAGATCTGGGAGTCACCGTTGGGTCGGTGATGCGATCCATGGATAGGGGTTATTTTTATAGTGTTCGTGATAGATTGTGTGGTGACTAAGGTGAATAAGGTCAAGCGGCACATCACGCTTTGGTTGCATAACTTGTAGGCGTTATATATACACTGTGCTGTGAGTGGAAGTTGGAAGGGAGGGAAACGACTTTTTCCAATTCGTTTCTGGTTCTAGCGATGGCTATAAACATATGAATATACATGAGTTGTATATGTAGAGAAGAGAGAGCGAGAGAAAGTGGATAGAAAGATATAAAGTAGGATGAAAGGGACGGGCCAGGGATTGAACCCATGGCCTTCTGCATACGAATCAGAAGCGGTAGCCACTAGACCACCAAGCCCGTTTCAATGAGCCTACAACAAATACAATTACACATAACTTCGACAAGGACCTTTGCAGAAATTATAGTAGGAGTTTTATCTAATTCCCGTCTATCTAATGATGATCGAGTTTATTCTTGCACCTCGCCTAATGTATCATGGCAAATTTGGTATCAATTACTAATTAGCTATCCATATCCTTGAAATAATAAGATTAAATAATTGTTTCTCGAGTTCTGTTTCCGTCTAGTCCACGTCTATTTCGGGCACAACCGGAACTTAATTCCCGGCACACCTTCTACGTGTCACTATGGTACATGGCATAGTCAAAAATTATGATTTATTCGAAAAATCGGTCAAATTCTTCGCAAACCATTTCAAATCATGCGTTCAAAGTACGACTGAGCAGAGAGCTTTCAAATGCAGATGGATGTAGCTTTAGAATAACGACAACAATATTTGAATTATTTAATATTTTTGACAATCATCTTATGATATGCCATTATAGTGTAACCAATAAATATTTTTCTGTGATTGTGAAATACGTTGTTTCATATGCAGAAAATCCACGCACACATTTTCTAGACTAAGACAACTTGTTTTTTTTACATTTTACCAATGGGAAAAAGTGAATTATTT
The DNA here is from genome assembly GCF_035046485.1 of Aedes albopictus. Taxonomy (NCBI): domain Eukaryota; kingdom Metazoa; phylum Arthropoda; class Insecta; order Diptera; family Culicidae; genus Aedes; species Aedes albopictus. The sequence continues at coordinate 421,343,447 of NC_085137.1, forward strand.
AAATAATTGAACAGATTAGAGTAGAAAAAATAGAATAAAAAATGAACGGGCCAGGAATCGAACCCTCGACCTTCCGCACCTATTAACATACCCGTCTCTGTTTTAAGTGTATCGTTTTGTTTCACATCCAGACGAAGTACAGAAATCAAAAAATTATCAATTACAAACAAAAACTTTCGCCTTCTATTTGAAACTAACACATTTTTCCTTGCATATCTCATTCACTTTCCTTGAGCTCAGAGCTCTACACTGTGTAACACTAACCAAACCTAACATACTCTTGCGAACATCTTCCGTGATGCACAGCGCAGGCAGCACCACATTTGCATTGTGGTGGGCCTGGGCACCACCACGCAACCACGCAAACCAGATTTCCACGGTGCGTCTGGTGGTCTGAAGCGAACCGGTCCGTCCGTCGGCTAACCTATTTATTAACATTCACTCTGAGCGCGCAGCGCACGCAAGTCGCAAAGGCAGCACCAGGGTTGCAGCACCATTTGACTTTCCCTTTCGTCTAAGAGCAATACCTCTAAAGCAATAACTGCTCCGACGACGACGAGAAAGCATTTCAAGACGTAGGTATTGCATTGCAGCAGGACAGGTTTCAGATTTTTTTTTTGCCGTGGGTGTCTTGCCACCCTAATGTCATACGACGGAGTTGAGTAAGATGCTAAAATATATCGAGATGAAACACGAGAAATCCCTTAGGTCTGGACTTGATTCACTTGTTTGTTGGGTGAATGTATCAGATGTAAGGTAGCGTTGATTGTATCGTTTTATATTGATAATCAGAGATAAATCTTTTATTGCACATTGCAGATTGAAAAGTGCAACGAGCTTTGCTCCTCCTATCGGAAGTGTATTCCAGATTGCGATCAAAGAAAAGGAACTAATTCCCATTATGTTACAGAGTTTCCGCCCATTACCGTGTAGAAAAGTTCAAATTTTACCACCAACGAATGGACTTCTCCAATCCATTCATTAGTGGTTCGAAAGGATGGTTACACCGAATTAGGTGTAAGCCGGGAAATGCTACAAACATGACAAGCGAAAGTGAGCCAGAGGCGCAGAAGTGGTCAAATAACGACTGCAACTAATGGAATTTATAGGGCAATTAAGCCAACAGTTCGACTACAATCTTTGGGTATACCTAGTTGGTGCGGGTTATCTTCTCGCCTTTTGATACATTTCCCACAGGCAAGTTTTTGCCCAACGAAAGTTCAGGTAGACGATTGGCTGCAGCTGCGGCTGTACTTGGCGTCTTGGCGAAGATGGAGCAAAAATATCAGCTGATTGCACATAATCAAGAAACATGTGTTCCACTTCATCTTGAGGTTAATCAAATTGAGGGTGATGGTTTTAACAAGTCGCAGACTAGATCAAAACAATTTTCAATGGTTTATTTCATTCCTAAGGCATTTGGCAAAATTGTGGAATTTTCTTTTGCAACGGTTGATTGATATTGCAATTGTTTATGTGTACTTTGTGGGCCCCATATAATTACCCCGAAAGCCACTAACCCGAAAGGCTGCTACCCCGAATCGTCGGGGAGAATGTGTGGAAAAGTGTGGACCAAATGGTAAAATGCCCTTTGGCCGAATTATGATCAAAACAATTCAGAGGTGGGGACATAATTAGGGTAACCAACAGTCTACCTAAAGTGGTTGATACAATTTTCAGCAGTTTTCCCCTTTTTTTAGCATAGGCTGAGTTTTAAAACTATTTAATGTTCTAGTACTTTTTGAAGTTTTAAACGGCATTTGGCCCCATGACCCGGCACCCTGGATCACATAGTACATGATCCCAGACTTCTTTTTGATCATAATTCGGCCAACTGACCCATTCAAAATAATAACATTCGACTAATACTGCCCATATTCGCATAGTCGATGTAACCACCAACGTCTGCTCTGATGGGAAAACACGATTTTATAGATTTTTTCCGGACTTACATATGCACCGACTATTTGAATGAAATAATCTGTCAGTTTCGTGGATTACAGCTACAAAAAGTGAGCCGCAATGATTTTAAGATGTTTCATGTATTTTTTCCATATTTAAAACGTGTACGTCAGTTTATGCGACCATTCAGTCGTTTTGATGAATGATTACACGGATAAGTTGACGTAACAACCAGATTGCTATGACCGTTATGTTAGCTATTACGGTACCCGTTTTCTGAACACGTGTTAGATTTTTTTTCCGAAATGTCCGTCTTCTTCTTCTATATGGCTCTACGTCTCCACTGAGACTTGGCCTGCCTCGGTTCAACTTAGTGTTCTTTATTGAGCACTTTCAAAGTTATTAATTGAAGGGCTTCCTTTGCCTGCCATTGCATGCATTTGTATATTGTGAGGCAAGTGCAATGATACGCCATGCCCAGGGAGTCGAAAAAAATTTCCCGACCGGAACGGGAATCGAACCCGGGTCTCCGGCTGAATGTCCGTATTCGTGCGTTAAATACATTCTTTGTTGATAAGCAGCAGTCCCGACTCGAAAGAAGATGTACTAACCGTGGTTTCAGAAAAAAATGCTAACACGTCACATTCTGAAAATGTGAACTATCTGATAGTGCGGTCGAGCGTACCATAAAGCATGGGCATCGTAGTAAGATTCGCAGTTGGTCGGCTTTAAATCAGACCGGACCAACTGTTTTTCAATGATTATGGGAAAATGTCCTGCAAGAAATTGGGATATCAAAGCATGTGCATTATTTCTTGAAATACTATGATTCCTTGGCTTATCTTTACCTGTCCAAAAAATCGCCTAGGTCAATTTAACTTTACGCCGACCAGTTTTCTTCTTTCGTTTAATGTGCGCAAAATACCGGAATTAACATTAATCCCCAGGCTCTGCGATGGATCCTAACAGCTTCTTCCAATGCACCTTCCAATTAAGGCAGTCTATGTTGAAATAAGGTTATTTTATACCTTATCCAAAATATGGTGTTGTACGTAACTATTTATTAAGAAATACCTTAGTAATATTTACATTTTTTTAGATTTACTTGATAAACTGAAACATTAAGTGTCACCCGCGGGCATAATTTATTTTTTCTTATATTCGACAAATTACGAAATGTTACGAAACTAATTTCATGTAAATAACCTTGTACTATTCCTCTACACTAAGTTTTTTACAATTAAATTAGTAAACATCAAAAGCTCATACACCCAACGCCTAATCAGATAGATATGGATTGAATGTATCTAAGTTTTGGAGGATATTTACGACTGGGAAGAAATGTTGAACTGTCGTGGCTTTCTCAGTCTAACAGGATTAAAACGGCTATGCCAAACTCCTGACCGTTTCACTTTTGTTAGACTGAAAAGCCACAACAGTTCAGTAGTATTGTTTCAATGATGGTTTTGGAACAAAACGTAAAACTTATAATAGTTTTGCTGTGGAATGATTTTACTCGTGGCTATCCATGAGTTTACTATTTCATTAATCAATGAGGTGCCACAAAACTCACGTTTCGGGTTTCGATGAGTTTGCTTCAAGCACTTAGTAAGTAGCTGAAAGGGGGTTTGAGGAGTTTACGTCGTAATTCAGAGGAAGCGATAGAGATCTACCATAACCACCCATTCAAAAAAATATAACTGTTCATACATGAGGTGTTTGGATTCTATACTTAGGAAATTTGACAAACACCCATTTAAGAGTGATTTAAGGACAAGGTATTTGGAGTACATTGCTCAAAATTTCTAAAGCACCGTTTTTTAGAACCGTTGAACGGATTTGGATTAAAATGCATCACGCTGTTGACAACCACTGAACAATTAGCGTGATGCATTTTCATCCAAATCCGTTCAACGGTTCTAAAAAACGGTGCTCTAGAAATTTTGAGCTATGTACTCCAAATACCTTGTCCTTAAAGTAGGCACGTTAACTGCGAACAATACTCGCTGCTAACCAGGATCACGGCATATGGCGGCGTTGCATGAACTACGAATTGTACCAAGTATGAAAATAAATCGATACAGTATGAACCCAATTTTATCAGCCCCACAAACTGTTTGCTCTCATTAACTTACGGTCAAACTTTAACTTATTCAATCATGTTCATCACTAAACTACTGCTTGAAAATCTATTTAGATATTTAAGGAGAACAAAAAATGTGTCCCCGAAACAGGCTGACATAATCGGTTAATCGGTATAATGAAGCGGATAAAACACGGCAGGCTGCGGTGGGCTGGGTACGTAGCTCGTATGCCAGAGAAATGACAAACTTATACCATACTAGCAGAGAACCAGGAAGGAGCCGTTGGCTTCGTGGTAGGGCGCGCACGTTGGCCTTTTAGGTCTTTCTCAACTGCATGCGGCCCTAAGGGGCTCCGAAATCTCAGGGCAACTGGAAGCGATTGATCCAGGACTAAGACCAGTGGAAACGATTCCTCAATCGGCGTAGACTCACCATTACGAGTTGTAGGCTATCAAGTACCAATTTGTTAAATTATTCGCATGTTGTTGTCAAAGCATCATGAATGTTTCAGTATCTACATTGCATCCATAACAAGTATTAAACATAATTGATAATATTCACTATGAAAGTTGTTGATATTGAAAATGATTTTCAGGCATCTGAAATCAAATAATTAGATATCTCAAATATAAATTATGTTTATGTCAATAAATTATCTCAATAAATTATGTTCAATCACGTTTTATGGGGAGATTTTAGTTTTCTTGTACGCAGACGTCAGTATTGCGACCACATGGTGGTTACGTCAAAACGTTCTTTTCAATATACTCACATGTTTTAGAACAAACACGTTTTTTTAATAATTGGAGCCTATGCTATACATGGTGTAGGATATGTTAAGCTAAAAAAGTGGATTTTGACCTATGTGGCGTTTACGTCACCTATGCGAATATGGGCAGTAAATGGTGTTCAACAAAACACCCCAGTCCACTTACCGTTTGATACAATAGTGTAACGGCCTGACATTCATGATTTTCAAGCTTAAACTGGTTATACATTCTGTCAGTCCTGTAGGAACAAATAAGGACACTTTCTGAATTGCGAATTTCACCTGGGGTATCCTTTTTAAGTTCATCCAGAGATTTCTCCTGCTGCAGTTCTTATGGTTTCCTCTTGCAGTTTTTCCAGGGGTCCCTTCACGAGTTCCTCCAGAGATTGATTGTGGAATCCTCATTCTCCTGGATTTCCTTCAGATTGCTTCCTATTTTCTTTTCAAGAATTTCTCCTGAATTTTCTTCAGACATTCCCTTTGAACTTCCTGTTTTCGGAGTCCTCGAGGGATTCCTTGAGTCCTTCTAGAAATCTTTCAGAAACTTTTCACTTGTTTCTACAGGGATCTACTTGAATTCGTCGAGGTGTTTTTGCTATTATTTATCCAGGGATCCCTACCGGATTCAGGGGTTACTCCACTTGGAGTTCCTTTTAGTGTTGAGGTTCCAATAGGGGTTCTCATTAAGGTCCTCCAAAGATTCCTTGTGAATTTTCATCATAAATTCCACCTGGATTACATTCAAGAATACCTTCCAAAGCAACATTTTTGCCGGGGCCCGTGGCGTAGTTGGTCACACGTTCGCTTCATATGCGGATGGTCATGGGTTTGATTCCCAGCCCCGGCACTTGCAATTTTTCGTCAGTTGCTCTTCACCGAGAGCGGCTGACACTGACCCTCTTCTGAGCCCCATGGCTCAAACGGACTCGGATACCTGGACATCGGCGAATTGCTACTCATAATGGACCCCTAATCGTACTGGAAAGGAACAACGGCCACCTATCATCCTTGTGCTCATCATTCTACCATGTAGAGTAGAAAAGTTGAAAGCAGCAGAAAGGCAACGAGTTCGATAACGTATAATAGAATACATCTAGGCTCTGTACAATACTGTAGGTACAGCTGTCAATTGAAATCGCTCACGTAGTGCCCTAGTGGACAATAGAGCTGTAAATTAGGTTAAGTGATTAAGAATAAAAAAAATAAAAAAAAGTAACATTTTTAGACAAATAGACTGAAAGAGGTTCTTACAACCATCACAAAACCAAAATAAAGTGTTAGATTTTATGACGGTTCTCAAAACCTCTTCAAGACAAATTGGCTATCAAAATGCTACATGTGTTCTGAAGTTCTACATCATTTTCGCATTCATTTTCTTCAGGGATGCCCGCCGATGTTTTTCCAGGATTTTCCACCACAATTCTACCCTACGTTTTTTTCTACAGATTGCTGCTGGAATTATTACCAGAGTTTTTACACGCATTCCTCCCAGAATTCCGCTTGAAGTTCTTCCAGATATTGCTTCCGAAGTTCTTCCAGTGATTTCCTTTTGAGTTTCCAAAAAAAAAAATACTGGATGTCATTCTGAGTGTCTTCTGGGGCTCTTTAACCAATTCCATCTGAAATTCTACTATCACTATTCTTCACAGAGTTCCTTCAATTATTCCCCAGAAGCTTACCATAAATTCCTTCTAGATTTTTTTCGGAAATCTTCTGCATTTCGTTCCAAAATTCCTTCTGGACTACATCCAGAAATTCTTCTTGGATTTCAATCAGGAGTTCTTCTTGGATTTCGTTCAAAAATTTGTTTTGGATTGTCCTCAGGAGGTCCTTCTTACTTTGCCCAAATAAATCATGTTGGATGTACTTTAAAAATCCTTCAACATTTTTTTCACAGATTGCTTTTGAACTCCTGCTGAATTTTCTGCAGGACCAAGCATCCACGTGTCAGCAAGGATTCCTGCTAGAACATGGAGTTTTTATAGGGAATCCAACTCGAGTTACTCCAGGAATAGGGGAACTTACGTATTTTCGGCAGTTTTGTTCTCTTCGTCATGGGGGTTTTTTTGAAACCTGTTGTACTCAAAGTTAGCCTCAAATCCTTCCCAACCAAGCTGAGTTATATGACAAAAATTCAGGCAATTTGGTTCACAAACACCCCCCATGACGAAGAGAACAAACCTGCCGATAATACCCATTGTCACCCTATATACTGGTGTTTTTCCAGAAATTTCTCTTGGAGTTTTCCGAGGATGTCCACCGGAATATTTCTAGAAAATTCTACCGGAGTTTTCTTCCGGAAGTCCGCTTGGAACATCCAGGGCAAGGATGTCAGATGAAATTTTTTGAAAAATTTGTATTACTCATTTCAAAAATCTGTACCTCATATTTACAAAATCCGAGTTTAACCCTTCAGCGCGCGCTGTTGTAAAAAGTACAACACTATCAAAAAACCTCGTTTTTCGTATACAGCACGAGCGCGGTGCAGTTTCGGTTGCTTGATGGCGCGCGTCCTAGAAGGTTAAAACTCTATCTGATACAAAAAAATCCCATCTAGTCCAAACATCTGTAATTCATATAAATCGCAATCTGTATGGATGCTCAACAATCTGTATATATGGCATCCCTGTTCTCGCGATTCACCTATTTTCCTTCAGGCAATCTTCATGAATTACATTCAGAGTTCTTCTGATTTTCATCCAGTAATTCCTTCCCGAGAGCCCTTCTCGCAGTTTCTCCTGGAGTAGTTACTACAGGACATCCTTAAGTTGTTCTTTTTCGAACCATTCGGACAGACGAAAAGACAGCATGCCTTATTAAGGACAGACTTGTTAGAATCCCAAGATGGCCGCCACAATGGCCGACTTTGGCACCTACTCACGATTTCGAGGGCACAAATCTCTTCGTAAACAAGAATCCCAAGATGGCCGCCACAATGGCCGACTTTGGCACCTACTCACGATTTCGAGGGCACAAATCTCTTCGTAAACAAAACCAGCGCATTTGATCTTCTTATTTTAAGCTTATTTCAAGTGAGCAAGTACAGAATAATAAAATGCACTGTTGTTTGAAGTTTGCTTCTTGAGATTTGTGCGTTTCAAGTTCTCATGCACTTTTGAAGGGGGATTTCAAGACGTTTGTCCTTAAGACATGTGCTAGGTGTTTTGTTGTCGCATGATCTAGGTACCCTGGCTAGGATCCGACAGTGCCATATTCGCATGTCCTCGCGCAAGTTTCGGTAGGGTCCTCTTTGAAATTGTTACATGGTTTCCTTTTTCCTCCAAATATCTCTTATAGAGTGCCTTTAGGAATCCTTTCTAGATGACTTCTGGGGCCCTACAGAGATATTCATTGAAGTTACCCAAAGATTCCTCCAGGAGTTTAACTAGGGTAAGGGTGTTACGTTTGGATTTAAGTATGAAAGTTAATGTTATGTTTTATTCAGCGAAGTCATCAAATTGTCGATTGTATTCACCGCTTGTTAAAAACACATTGAAATTTCTTTTTGTTTGTAAAATAAACATGTCTTATTAAGGCTAGAATTAATTCACACCTGACCCACTGTGCACCTTTGCCATGTTTCGTTCGAATATCTACCGCCCAAATATTTTCCATTGGCCCGAACATTTGAACGCACTCTCCAGAGTGACAGTATGAACCGAACTGTCAGAAGAAGAAACGCCGACGTGCAAAACGTCAAAAAGGAAATCATCACGAAAGGGGGATAAAAAAGAACGCGACGATCAACTGGCCTCTTTTCCGGGACAGTCTTCTCCCAGTACGGACGGAATAATTCCAATTGAGTCGATGGGACAATCCGGTGTCGCGCACGTGTAGCGGAAACAACGGTCAAGTGCTCGCGCTAAAGACGGCAATGTGGAAATCGCGGAACGGTGACGGACATTCGCGTCCTGAATGCGATAGCTGGAGTCTCGATGACAGCAAGACGCCAAAGTGGATCACGCTCTTTGGATGGACGAAGACGGAAACCAGGATCGGATCAGTGAACAGCGGCTGCAAGAAGGAGCGACGAGTAGTCGCTGGCTCGAGCAGGCGTCGAAGGCGCAGCCAAAGCTGCAATAAGATCGAATGGGAGTTGCACGGACGAACTGCCGCTCGAAGGATGCTGACGGGCTTGCAATGCCGGAGAACACGAGAATCCGCCGGCCAACGCATGAAGCGAAGTGTCTGGGTAAGAGTGAGGCAGTGCGGGAGAACCAGGTGTGAAAGGTCGCTTGCTAGAGAGTGTCAGGGCCACGGTCAGGGCAAAAGCTAGGCTAGAAGAAGAATAAATGTTATAAATGTAATCCCGTTTTAATTATTGGGTCGATCAGAAGAAAATTCCCAGTTTTTATGTAACAAGGGATTGATGCCGGGTATTGGATTTTTTTAGTTCTTTCAATGTTTTCTACTGGAGTTTTTACGGAAATTTCTCTTGGAGTTACCCGAGGGATTCTTTTTGGACTTCTGCTTAGGAGTACTATTAGAGTTCCTTGATGGTTTCTCTCTGGAATCTTTAAAAAATCCTTGCATGTTCCCTTCAGTAATACCTACCTGCATTCAATCCAATCCTGAATTTCATAAAAGACATTTCAACAGACAGCGATAGTTTCAACAGTCCTCTTGGGATGATACGCTCCTGAATATTCCTAGATTTCCAGCAGGAATTTGCCCTGCATTCCTCGTGGATTTACTTCAGAAGCTCTTCCTAGATATCCTACTGAAATTGTTCTTGAATCCTCCAGGACATTTTCTGGAGAGTTTTCTACAGTTCCTCAAGGAGTGCTTCAGGGCGCCTTCTTGAGTTTCTTTGTGAATTCCTTTTTGCGTTGTTCTGGGGATTTCTGTTGAAGTTCTTTCAGTGATCCATTCTGGCGTTTCCCAGGAGTTTCTACAACAGTATCTCCAAGGATTACCCCCAAAGGCCACCAAATTACGAAATTCTATATGAATTTACATAAAAAATCCTGGTTTTTATCAAAAATATCAACTGGATTTCCTTCAGGGATTCTTTTTGAAGTTTCTCCAGGAGTGCCCACCGGAGATTTACGGATTCTTCGATAAATTTTCACTGGAATTCCTGCAGAAAATTCCAACGGAATTCCAAATGTAATTTTATTAGGATTTTCTTTTGAATTTACTCCAGGAATGCCTACGAAATTTCTACGGATTCCTCCTTTAATTCATAAGGTACACCGGGGCAAGTTAAAACGGGTGGGGCAAGATAAAACGCGAAGTTTCGAAATAGATTTCAACATAATTTGGAAATTTTTCTTTCACCAAAGATTTTTTGAATCAAAAATTATGTGTTATGGCATTGAAGCTGTTTACCATCATTGGATAAAAACATGTGTTTCGTCCAGGATGCGACGGCCCCACGTTGTGTATTTTAAATATTACCGACGGGACACCGGGCGACGAGAGAAAGATGCGCAATCGAGTTTAATTACGTTTATTTGCACCATCGAGTGGCAGTGCTCCACTCGATGGTGATAATACGAAACACACTATATCTATACAGGTTGTACAGTCGCCTTTTATAGGCGACTGCTAGTACGGTCGATACAAATATAACAAAAACATGAATAGCAGCTGTGCGCTGCTCTGCTGCGTGAAGGGAGCCCAACGCATGATCAGGCTGCTGTGGAGTCGATGTGGTGGCTCTTCAATGGGCTGCTTCTGCACACGCTCTGCATGCTAGAAGCAGCCAACGACGACGCCGACGACGGTGGAGCGAGATGCAACATACTCCCGCCCGAAAACGCATGTTTTCCTATTTACTCTGCACCGCGCGGGCTGCGGCGGTCGTCGATCGATCGGAGACTGTCGGTACGCACAGGCTGAACTAACTGCGAAAGCTGCTTGCTGCTGGTGATGAGATTTGGAGGTGATTCGATTTGCTTGCTCCGGTCTGGCTGACACTGTGGCACACGAGTTGATTGATGCGTATGATGAAAGATGATTTCGGATGACGGAGAAGCTTGTTTGATGACGCTTGGGTCCAACGGGAATGATGATCGTGTCCAATCTTCGGCGCTACGGCCTGGTAGGTTGACGCTGGTGGTCCAATGATGACGCTACGGTCCGGGAATTGGCGCTTTGGCCGGATACAGATGACGCTAAGGTCCAAACGATGACGCAGTCGGTCCGAAAATGCGGCGCTACGGCCATGTGGTGGACGCTGGGGGTCCTACGGGCGGATGCTGAGATCCTTCTGGTGGACGCAGGGGTCCGAACGGTGGACGCTACGGTCCCGCAAGTCGACTCTTCGGCCTTGCTGATGGACTCTCGAGTCCAATGGTGGACGCAGGGGTCCGGATGGACGGCAACGGTCCGACAAATTGACGCAGGGGTCCGAGGGGTGGATGCAGGGATCCAACGGGGGACGCGGGGGTCCAACATGAGCGCTGTGGCTTCACACGACGAATGGATTTCGTGGTCCGGCTGGAACGGCAGGCTGTCCGTCTGGGATCCTCGGTGATCCGGCTGGGAAGCACAGGTTCGGCAGGAGCGCTTGACAATCCATTCGTAGCTTGGGGATGAGTGTGCTTCTGATATTTGTCCGATGGAGTTGATCGAACAAACCGACGGGGAATAGCGATTGATCCTTTTCGACGTCCAGGGGTCCACTCCAAGTGCCATCCTGGTCACGGCACCAATGTTTCGTCCAGGATGCGACGGCCCCACGTTGTGTATTTTAAATATTACCGACGGGACACCGGGCGACGAGAGAAAGATGCGCAATCGAGTTTAATTACGTTTATTTGCACCATCGAGTGGCAGTGCTCCACTCGATGGTGATAATACGAAACACACTATATCTATACAGGTTGTACAGTCGCCTTTTATAGGCGACTGCTAGTACGGTCGATACAAATATAACAAAAACATGAATAGCAGCTGTGCGCTGCTCTGCTGCGTGAAGGGAGCCCAACGCATGATCAGGCTGCTGTGGAGTCGATGTGGTGGCTCTTCAATGGGCTGCTTCTGCACACGCTCTGCATGCTAGAAGCAGCCAACGACGACGCCGACGACGGTGGAGCGAGATGCAACAACATGTTAACCCGCTGTTTCATCTTGCCCCACCCGTTTCAACTTGCTCCGGTGTACCTTACTGAAATTGCGGCAGAGATTAATACCTACCGGAGTTTTGTCTGTAGCTTTACTGTGATTTTTTTCAGAAGTTCTCTCCGACTATACTTTTCTAGTTCTTCCAGAGTTTACTTCGGAGGTTCCTCCAATAATTTCTATTGGACTTCTTTCACTGATTTTTTTTAAAATTATCCCTCCTAGATTCCCTCTAAAATTTATGTTTGAGTTAGCCAAGAATTTCTCTTGAAGTTCTTCCAGGAGTTTTTCCTGTAATTTCATCTGAGATTTCTCCTAGAGATTTATAGGGATATTTCTCATGAAATTTCTCCAAGGTTTCCATCCGCAATTCTTCCAGTGATTTTTATTCTGAATTTCTGAACTCCTACAGAGAATACTCCCGGATAGCGGATTCCTCCAGCAATTTCTTCCGGAGTTTCTCCAAGGATTTTTTTCCTCCCCTGTTGAGGAAATTGAGCCACTGCGTCCAATAAGCTGAACTTTTGTGGCAAGGATATTTCTTGCACTTCGTTCAGGCGTTCATATGTACCAAATGCAGTTTTCGTGATTTTTTTCCACCTGAAGTTTCTCCAGGGATTCCACCGCAGGTCCTCGGAAATCTTTATAAGATTTCTCATGATTGTCCTAAGGTTTTTCCAGGATTTCCTAAAGGAGCTTCACCAGGTAGCCCCTTCAAGGATTTCTTCAAGAGCTCTCTAGGAATTCCTCCGTGAATTTCTTCTACAGTTTTTACTGGGATTTCTCTTACAGTTCGCTAAGACATTCTTCCTGAAATGGTGTCGAAGATTATTTATGTATATTCCTCCTGAAGTTGCTCCAGTTTCATCTCGGAGTTCAAACTTGGAAAGCGTCAATGTCAGCACGAGTCGTCACGTGATTTTTACATAAGTGCCTCTCTTAATGTCATCACATTGGGAGACGATGACCAAGAGAGTCTAACAAATTCGCTCATTTTTCAGTCATGACAGAGCGTGACAATGTAAAAAAGGCAATTACTAGCACATCGATGTATGTTTTTATTGTTTGAATCCTTTAAATCATGATTATATGTCCTATCTATCTATTAAATACAACGACTAGCCTAAATTTGCTTGGACCAAATGAAAATTTTAATTTCAAAACAATATGGAAGTTTTCGTCACGACTCTTGATTATTGCGAAATGACATGACGAAGTGCGCGAGAACTCGTTTCATTTTGTGACGATGAAAAGGCCTACTTGTTCGTCGTCATAGGATGGTCACGACCAATAGCAGCACTGTTGGAGTTGCTTTCCCGTAGAGATTTCCCACAATTATTGCAGGTACTTCTTCCGGAGTTCTTCAAGGATTTCCTAGCAGTGCTTGACATGTCCTTCTCAGATTCTTCCTCTTGTTTCCCCTATAATTTCTTCAGAACTTCTTCCTAGAATCTATTCAAGAGATTCTAATTTTTCTAGTGGCTTCTTTGAAAAATTCTCCTGGAGATTCACCAAGAATTGTTTCCGAAATATCTGCTGTAGTTATTCCACAGATTTTACCTACAAAGAACTTTTTTGGCTCATCCTGATGTATACAGTGATAGTTTCTTTCTGAGATTTCTCCTTGATTTTTTTTATGAATGTTTCTTCTAAAGTTTCTCCAAGGATTCATTCCAGAGTTACACCAGAGATTTCTTCACAAATATTCAGGAATTTTTACTGAAAAAAAGAAGGGAATTTGTTTTCCTGTAGTATTCCTCCTGAAGTTTCTCTAGGAGTCCTTCGGAATTTCCTTATGAGATTTCACATGATTCCTCCACAGGTTTTTTTCCTAGAGGAGCTTCGCCTGGTGCATCCTTTGGAGATTTTTTCGAAAGTCCCTCTAGCAATTCCTCCAGGAGTTTTTACGGTTTTCGGGAGTTTTTTTCTAAGTATGTCTCTTGAAGTTCGTTCGGACATTCTTCCTGAAGTGGTGTAAGAGATTTATCCAGGAGTTTTTTTTTCGAGAGGAATCGTGCATATAACGAAGTAGATTTTTACCCTATGGGAAGGTAAAAACTTTGCAATCCCGTGTCACAATCAAATTCTCTCCCTAGAAACAGCAGTATTTAATATATTTACTGCTTCAGACATTTCTCACGAATTCCCTATAGCTCTGTCTGTGCAGTTCAACGCCTGTGTGCCATTCATTACTTGAGTGGCTACACATTGCTTGACAGAAGCAGTTTGCTATTAATCTGAGCTAAAAATATGCCGCGAAGTCTTCGCACTCGAAGGAAGACATACCTAACTCTGTCCAATCATATTCGCACCCAGACAAGATATTTACCTCTACCTACAAGTGCACGTATCTCGCCGACCGGTTTTCTGGCTTCGGTCATTAATGAGTCAAAAAGCTCAATGAACGCGAAGGCGTTAGTTGGTGTGTGGTGGAATACGTTAAAACGCCGACTAAGGGTATCGGCTCGATGACATCACTCCCTCCCACCCAGCAGCCATCATCGTAAGCACAGCAAGTTCAAAGGAATGAACACGACACAATGTTCTAAATAAAGAAACAGGAAGTTAAAAATTTCATTTTTGGCAACTGTGCGCTTACATTTTGTCTCAACTGTTTATTATTTCTTCACGTTGCTTCTCTGCCGGAATCTGGTCGTCGGTCGTTTCAAGAAAATGCATCTCATCTGTCGGCCATTACGTAACACGGTTACACGACGACTATCGCATTCAGATCGTGAAGTGACGTCACCTCCCGCAGTAAAGGGTTTTATGGGGCGTGCAACACACTACTGGCGCAACTTACTTGAGAGAAATACCATCCATTAATTCACACCAAATTAGCAGCTTTCTCGAAAAGAAAAATCGATCACCTGTCGGACCACCGCAGGCGGCATCACGACGCTGCTGGGCGAGATGCGAGTTTCAAAACTCCCAAGGGGGTTGTGCACCTATGGCTCGATGTTTGGTGGTACCGACTAACTAAATGGTTGGATCATGAGATGCTTCCAAGTGTATAATTGCATAGGAGTGCATTCCGAGCTGGGACCTTACGAACAACAACGGCACAACGGATGAGGCAATTTTCAACACATCCCCATGGTATCTGAAAGCATACCGACTGACCGATGATACCCGCTGAACAACAACAGTTTCACAACCAGAGGTGTGACATTCTTGTTTCAACTTTGTTTTTTGGAGAAAGTATCCAGCGGTCAGCGGAACGCTTGGGGCGTTTGTGCTTCAATTGTTTTGTTGGAATTTGCTGAGTTTTATCCGATTGAAATCAACCATAACACATGATAAAATTTTAATTTGAACATTTTATTAGATTGTAATCTGTAATTAGAACTATCAAGAAAGTAGTATTTTAGTTGAAGAATAACTATTATGAAATTCTGTAGAACTTATTTCAACTCGATGTGCTGTTTATTGGCTTCGATTGGAATTGCTGATGTGTAAAGCTCATCGCAATGTATCACATAGCCATCAGTAGTTCACACTATCGCTCTAAATGACACAGATCCGTGGATGTGTGGAAACCATGCGCCTGACCATCTAATTGGCGGAGAAAACATATCGGGCACCTAACATCTAAGGCGTGTTGATTCGGATGGAGAGCATCGCCATGACCCGCTGTAGTTGATGTATTGCCAAAAAAGTTTGTTCGACAGTCATACACATTTTGTGGGCGCAGTGAAATATAGCGTCCAAGAGATGATGTTCTCTGTAGCTGTAGCTGAATATGGCAAAACTGGTGAATTGACATTGGCACCAGCCAGCCAGCCAGCGTTGATAATGAACTCTGCACATATCGAGAGAGTGGCCATTTCCATGAAGAAGCAGTAGATGCGCTCGACCGTGACCATGAACCATGCGGAGGTTGGGGTGAAATAGAGCGCCAGCCGCCGGATGGAATCATGGATTCGACAGAATGGAGTGGGTGCCAATAAAGTTATTCGGATTGGATTTGGTTTTAATTGACGTATCTTTTCTTCGGCATTGTGAACGGTGAACGATTTTTAATTTAAAGAGCGCTTGGTGAACAAAAAGTATTGAACAAACTCTTTTGCAGCTTATGTTCGAAAGCACGTGTATAAGCTTGTGAATGAAATACTCGAATACATATTAAAGCAAATCCATCATAGGGTCTCCAGTTAGCCTAGAGGAACAATACGCGTTGTTATATATTTTTGGGATACTATGGGCTCTGTTATGAAGCTTAGTTGATAAAAACAACCACTGTAACTTTCAGAAGACTTGTTGGAGATGATAGATTACAAATCATGACTTTTAATGAAAGAAGTTACCGTTACACTCGTAAACTTTAGGATCTAAACTCAAGAACAGTTTGGATGACCTAGGATATCCCGACTGATCTGATATTGTCTATTTACCTTTCAGAAGACTTGCTGGACATGATAGATTACAAATCGCAGCTTTGCATAATAAAATCAGTTACCGTTACTCCCGCAGACTTTAGGATCTAAACTCAAAAACAGTTTGGATGATCTAGGATATCCCGAATGATCTGATACTGTTTATTGAATTTTCAGAAGACTTACTGGACATGATAGATTACAAATCGCAGCTTTCTATAATGAAAGAAGTTACCATTACAGCCATCGACTTAAGGATCTAAACTCAAGAATGGTTTGGATGACCTAGGATGTCCAGAAAAAATATTCCGCATAATATTCTACCGTTTTTATACTATAGAATACCGAAACTACAGAAAAACGTAGAAAAAACTCCAGAAGAACGCTTGGAAAAATTCCGGCTTCAAAGGGTTAAAGAACTTTTACTGAAATTCGTCCGGAAGATCTTGCCAATACTCTTGCAGGACTTCTTCCAGGAATGTTTTCAGGAACTGCTCTAGGGATGAATCTCTGAGATTTCTGTAGAAATTTATCCAATAGTTGTCCGTTGTCTGATGTTTGTGATCGTTCAGTCTGTGCAACCTCTGGTTGAAGACGGTGTAGTGTCTTTTATGTTGATGCTAAGATTCACATTTTCTTATAATTTTGATCTGATCAAACTAAATAGGTAATTATCTTATTAGACTAGAGTAATTTTTGTTACAATTTTAGTTATTTCAACAAAGGTTTATATCATTATGTGTTATGATGTTATAACACTGTTCAATAACTTTTTATGTTATTAACTTGATGCACGCAGCAAAAACATATGAGAGTTAAACAGCACGTAAATTGAAGATCAACTGAAATTTGCGGCAGAAAAATGTAAATCACCAACACTTAACGTCAGCCGAGCAGCCCGCTGCTGGTCAGACGGCTTGTTTTTTAAAGCATATTCGCTTTAAATTTACATGCATCTGCTATAAATCCTGCCAGCCACTCTCCGTCATCAACAAAACGAACGGCTGCTCGCAGCTGTGGCGGTTTCTCCGTTGTCTCTCTCAGTACTCTCTGCAGCAACCAAAGCATGTCGGGAATCCGTGCATTATGGTAGAAGCAGTTTAGCTTTGACTGTCTAATAATCAACAAGCTGAGATAGCCGAGAGAGCTTGGGCGTGCTACTCACACCCCAAGGATCTGAGTTCAATTCTCGCTCGTAACTCAATTTTGCTTTATATTTTCTAACAGATAGGGTATGTGTTCCATCAGTTATCTCACGCTCCAATATTCATCCCATTCGAAAACAAGCGATTACTGCACCGATTGATTCCGTTATTTTTGTTTTCATGCGTGCTCACTCCTTACAAAAAATACAAAAATAAGAAACAAAACAAACAACGCTTCAATCCTTTGTTTTTCGTAGGATGAAAATGGGACCCACATGCTTAATAAGGGAACCAGTACCCGTTGGCGTAGGCACAGGCTCCCTCTTGCATCCCACTCTTTCTTGTGTTTGTTTAGGAGAGTGAGTAAGAAGAAAGAAAAAGTTAGCTACGCCAATGCCAGTACCCTACCCAAGCAGCACCTGCAACATCATCCAAAATGTGGTTTTCTATGCTTTGGTCTAAAAGAGTTGCAATAAAAGCGCACGCAACTTCCATCTTGTCAGTTGAGTTGCATTTAAACTCCGAATATCGTTAAGTTGCAGCTTTGTTTCATAGGAATTACACATAACATCGTATTTAACATCGATTTATGGAGGTGGAGCTTACATATTCCTCACAAGTGGCAATACAGTCAGCTTGCATTAAATGTGCTATGTAACACACATGAAACATCTTACTCTGGTATGTTTGTTCAGATTAGGTTCCAAATGTATGCGGAAAACTTGCGCGTCTTTTCATTTTGACAGCTTTCTAACTTGTGGCAAAGACGGTACAATGAAATAACGCGTAACTTCAGTAGCTTTTATGGTGCATTGAGCAGCAAATCTTTCACAGAGCTTCTGGTGTAGTATGTAAGGTGAGTGGTTAATACTCCTGGTGTCCATGGTTCGAGTCTGAATAATTTTTTTTCATTTTTTTATCATTCCCCCTAGCTCAAGTTGCATAACGATTTAAAATTTGCGCTTTTTGCGTTTCAAAGAAGAAGCAATTGTGTTCTGTTGTCTTTAATTTGAACAGTGAATAAATTGCACTGATGTTGCTGGTACTGGCTTTGAAACAAGTCGTGTTGCTTGGGTATCTGCAATGTAATTTTAAGATTGCACAAAAATTTCCATCATATATGACGGGGTCCTTTTGTTACATTCGATCCGTCATAATTTTACAGGTTTTTTTTTCGAACTGTAACTTGGTATAATTTTCTAGTCGGGATTGCTCCAGGAATTTCTCTTGTGATTTCTTCTGGAATTCCAGCTGAGATTCTACCTGAAATCCTTACTGGAAATCCTCCTGGAATTTATGCTAGAACTTCTCAAGCCTTTGCTTCTTGGATTCCTCTAGGAATTGTTCTAGACGTTTCCGCAGAACTATTTCCAGGAGTTCCCCCGTGGATTTCTCTTGAAATTTCATTGAAAAAAAAACAGATTTCAGCGATATCAATTGGAAAATTAACTTTTACAGTTGCACTAACGTAATAACTACATGACGCACGCTATAGTATTATATGTCAATAGAAATTTCTCCAGTTCTGGGAATACCTCCAGGGATTTATTCAGAAATTCCTCTACGGATGCTACTTAGGATTTCTTTGGAGATTGCAATGGAGATTACTTCAGAAATTATTCAAGGAATTTATCCAGGAACTTCTGTACAGGTTTCTCCAAAAAATGCCTACAGGATCCCTTCAGTTATGTTTGTAGGTATTCGGTCTGTAATTCCTCGGGTGATTATCGAACTGTCAAGTTTAAGTGTAAATTAATTTTAATTCGCCAATTGACACTGACCCTAAACACGTTTATTATCGCGAAGGCTAACCAACAAACTGACATTCACATTCGAATCCTCATTAGACGCCTACAATGATTCAAGATTTCTTTATAACGACAGTCTTAACAATTCTTATTTCTATTCCTAGATGCATTTTCTTATGCCGTATTTCCTTGAACAGGATTATATTCTTATTCTATATTTATTATCCCTCATAATCCCTACAATTTCGATAGGAGCTCTTGTACAAATCACGGATGAAATCCTCGCTTTTTCCCCATAGATTGACGGAGAAACTACAAGAAACCTCTGGTTAGGGCGGCTCAAGCTTGTATGGCAAAACCACATGGCAAAAAGTTCCCCCCCCCCTTCTCATTTCGTTCTATATGACGCCACGATGCTCTGGTTCAATTTTCAGCTAAATCCGCTAACATTAGGGCGGTGCTCAACTCGTTTGAAGTTTGTATGGCAGTTCATATGGGAAAACATCGTTTTTTGCAATTTTCTCTTGAGGTGTTCTGATTTTCCTTAAAACACGTAATAGATCCTATAGAAATATAGCCTGGGATATGCCAAAAAACTTTGTCGAAGACCGCAATGTAATCAGACACTTGCGAAAAAAACTGTAGCCTAGACAGTACGGGCCCATTCAATGAGATTTTATTGTTATTCCTTGACATGTTAAATGTTAAGCACCACCAAATGGTCTGCATGTAATATCTTTTCTTACAAGCTTCGGATGACTTTGCGGTCTTCGACAAAGTTTTTCGGCACATGTAAAACTATCGGTTATGTGTTTTAAGTAAAAATAGTGCCGTTCATGAGAAAAATGCTAAAAACGATGTTTTCCCATATAAACTCCCATACAAACTTCAAATGTGTGTAGCACCGCCCTAATGTTAACGGATTTAGCTGAAAATTTGACCAGGCCATCGTGGCGTCATATAGAACGAAATGAGAAGGGGGCCCATCGAACATTTTGACATGTGGTATTTTGAGCCACGCTAATCCTGGTAGCATCTTTGCGGGTAAAATCCTCCAAGGACTTTCGGAAGCAACTATTGGAAAAATTCTGGCAAGAAATCTGGCTACGGCACGACTTCTTGTTTTTAAACCCCAATATGCTATACTAGGCGGTGGATAACACTATAATTTCACTAAAATAATATTAAATAATTATACCTAGGAGTCTATTTCAATCTACTCAAATTCTATTTTCGGCGCAACAGGAATTCAGTTTCCGTCTAACCTTCAAGAAGATACTAAGGTAAGGATGGTCAAAAATTAGAAAAAAAAATAATTATGTTCTAATTATGTTTTCAAAAAGTCGGTTACATCCTCCCGAATCCAAGTAAATTAATGTTTTGTATGTATTACTAAGGACTACTAAAATATGTAGTTGTATGTACCTCTATATTATAACAACCAATACTTAATAGGCAATCTCTTTACCCACCAGATCGCTATCATAGTGCACCGAAGAATTCTTCATCTGTAGTTGTTTCATGTAGCATGTAGCATGTTTCATGGGCAATAAAATCATGTACACATTTACTTGCATCCTCCCTGTGACGAAGAATAGTTCTTTATTTGATGTATTGAATAGCTTTTGCTGCATTTTTCAGCAGTGAAATCAAACGTTAGAGTATCACAGAGAGCTTTTGTGGTGTGTGAATTGAAAAACTGTTTCGCTAACTGCTGCTTTGGTGCGTTTTTCATATGCATATGCAAATCGGGAGGAAAACGTCAATTCGTTAGTAAAATGAAATTCAAAATAATGAATTCAGGAAATTTATTCGATTTCCAGTGCTGGTTATTGATAGTCACTGAGTCATTGGTGAAGGTAAGTTGAAATATTCGTGCTTATTGATTATTTTCCGTTTGATATGACGGGAATTAGCGCATATGACGAAGTAAAATTTAACCCTGGCATTACAGAATTTACAATCAAAAACACGAACAAATATGTAATTTTTCATGACGTGGATTTTATGAATAATTTGCTTTCATATCAACCTTACTCTTCGATTTTTGTTAATTATGTTTCGGTAGACAGCTGACTTTTAACCTCAAAATTTGTCAATCAGCCTTGAATAGTCAAATACTTCGGCATCAACATTTCAAAAGGGCGTAACTGCTTTTACAACAAATTACTTCTCACAGAGCTGTGCGTCGTATATCATTCAACTTACGCAATTCATATCCATTAAACGAAAGAGGAGGATTTTATCTTTCTATTTATGCTAGTGGATTGCTCGGGAGGGATGAGCTACGGTCCACAGCTTTATGAGAAGGCATTGATTGCAAAAGCAGTTACGCCCTTTTTAAATGTTGGTGCCGACTTATGGATTCCATCAAAAACTATGTTTAGGATTTTCTCCAAGAGTTCCTTTTGGGAATTCTGCAGGAGTTCCTTCTGATGATCTACAGGATTTTCTTCTGATAATCTTCAGGAGCTCCTTCAAGGAATCTTCCAGGAGTTCTTTCTAGGATATCTCCACGAGTCCCTTGTGGGAATCCTCCAGCACTTTTTGTAGGGAATCCTCAAGGAACTTGTTCTGGAAATTCACTAGGAGCTCATTTCTTTGGAAAATCCTCCAGGAGTTTCTTTTGAAGCTCCTTATAAAAATCTAACAGTAGTTTTTTTTTATTGGAACCCCCTTAAAATTCTTTCTGGGAAACCTTCTACAGTTATTTCTTGTAATGACCCTGCTGATTCTCGGAATACTCCAGGAGCTCCTGCTGAAATTCTTAGATCGAATTCCTGAAATTTGTTCTTTGTCGTAGTTCTCAAAGTAATCTCAAATTAGACTTCTGTGAGATTTTCTAATTTCCTGAAGAAATTCCAAGAAAGATTCAATCAACAAAAGCCTGCTGCAAGGCATTTGTGTATGTGGAGATATCTCCAGAAGAAGCTTCGGGAGAAATTTCCAGCTGAATCCAGCAGGAGTATCTAAAGGAATTACCAGTTGGTATTCCTGGATTAATCCAGAGATAGTACTCCTGGAGTAATTTTTAGAAAATTTTTTTGTAGGAATCTCCAGAAGCATTTTTTTAGAATCTCCAGGATTCCTAGAAGGAATTCTTAGAAGTATCCTCCGAAGTACTTTTTGAAAGAAATCCCAACTGAGTGGTTACGATATTTGAGATGAAGTCGTGCAAGGTTTAAGAAGGATTGCAATAGAGTTTTGGGGGGTTTCTGAGGAGGTTAACCTTCCGGCAGTCGCGCGGTTCGGCATTATTACCAGCACCACGCTGACGGTATGTACAATAAGCGAACTTTTTTTTACGTGTTGTACAAAGTACAACAGAGCTCACTACTGAAGAGTTAACTGGGACTTAATCAGGTTTCTGAGAGGTTCTCGGCGGTTTCAGGAGAGTTTCAAAACCCGAGCAGAAGAGAATTACAACAGCATAACAAAATGCGTTATTTTGGCAAAATAAAACTGCATAATGGAATTAGTTATTTTTATGTTATTAACATAACATATTGAGTTATAAACTTGTCTGTCATAAGCGGCAAAATAACAAGTCACATAACAAAAATTTGTTCCTGGAAAATCAATTTAATAAAATGTTTTGTTAGTGTCAATAACAACTTAATAACAGTGAATTTGGGAAATATTTCAAGAACAGGTTTTGATATTAAAGAGTTATTGATAACACCCCGAAAGCAAAATTAGTTATGATATCAAACAATCGTACATGCTGTTGAATAGGATGCTAAAGTGGAGGCGATATGCGTACACTTTACCCGTGGTTAACCTTCCGTAACTCGCGTGGTTGGCCACCACCGTCAGCACCACGCTAATGCTGAGTACAAGTAGCGTGATTTTTTCAACGCGTTGTACAAAATACAACAGCGCGATCGCTCGAGGTTTAAATGAAATCATGTACGCATATGGCCTCCACATTAGCATCCTTTTCTACATCATATATGTATATTCGTGTTGGCTGAGAATGCTACACATATTTAGACTAGCATGTGAGAATGGCGGAACAATCATTGCGAACTTCAGTTTCTCTCTTCCCTCATAGGCGTATTTTAAACTATTCATGTAATCTTTTACCACAAATAGGTAGATCCGACTTCATCCTCTGGAACGACACGAAAACATGTGAAAATATAAAATATTTCTCTTATATTTTCTGCATTCGAATTTCGGTCCCCATACAGAGTACCTCGGATCATTATCATCGTTTGACGAATTCTTTTCACGATTACAGCTCAGCCATGGATTATTTCCGGAAGAGCCTTTATTTAGTTTTAAATATTGTTTATAATGTTTTTCGAAAAGATAAAGAGGTTTTGTGCCTTTTTGAGAACGATTTCACGCATAGTTTTCGTAATCACTCAAAGGGATTTTTCCCTCTTCCCAAATTTAGAGTTAAAAATAAATAAATAAAAAATAAAATATTTGTGAAGCATAACTCGTGAAATACTGTAAATAACGTTGTTGAATGACGTATCAGAAGGCCGGCTCCAGAGGCACGTTATCCTCCATTTGGGACATTTGTGCTATGAAAAATATACATTTTAAATATATACGTTTTAAATACATTTTTGCTGTATAAGAATGGAATCAACAATTCTTAAGCAAACTTTAGCTTAAGAAACTGTTGTTCAGTTACTTCTATTTCTTGGAATAGCATAAAGTATTTGTAGACTCTCAATAATACAATAATAATCAAACTTGTTCCACAACAAAATGTAATATTGAAATGTTATTTAATGGCTGTATACCAATAGCTTGGTCATAACAAAATAAGATTGTCCAACAAAACATGTTATGGAAACGTAATGCCTTGATAATACAATAATAACAAAACGAGATATAAAAACAGGTTTTGTAATTTCGTAGTTATTAATTTGATATTCCCCTCTGCTCGGGAACGGTTTCGGATTTAAGGCAATTCAAAGCGTGACAGTAAAGGTTTCTCGTGGAGCTTCAGAAGGCTTCAGGGGAGTTGCAGAGGCATTTCAGGGTAATTGCAGACGCGTTTCAAGGCGTTACCAGCTGTTTCATGGAGCTTCACAGGCATCCAGGTCAGCAGAGGGGGGATTTTATGCGTTTCATGGCGTTTCAGAGGGTTTCTCTGGGGTTCAAGGGGCTCCACAGGTGTACGAATGAGCTTCAAGGAATTTTTAGTGGGTTGCATAGACGTTTCAAAGTATTTCACAAGGTTTCGGAGGGGCTGGCTTAGTTAAGAGTGCTTTTCAACTTTCAATGAGCTTCATGTGAATATCAAGGGGGTTTCAGAGGCGTTTCAATGAATTTCAGCGGGCTTCAAAGGGGTTTGGGGGACTGTACAGGCATTCGGGTAAGATTCAGGAGAGTTTTAAGGGTTTCAGAGGATTTTTTTTCTGTTCGGGTGAGACACTGCAACCAGTATTTAGATCTTTTGTGGCAATATCCGAATCCTTGCTATTTAGTGCATGTCGTACTACTCCATTGTCATTGAGAGGCAATGAAGTATCGATTTCTGTATAATTCTTGTTTTGTTACCTCAGGGATTCAAGAAATCGAATGCAATGAAAAGGTTCCGTTTTCATAGAGATTTAAATCCCAGTTAAGAGGAGTGGACCTGGTGTGATGGTTAGAACACTTGACTATCACGCCGAGGACCTGGGATCGAATCCCACTCCCGACAAGCTCACAAAATGTGAGTTTTTCCTTCGGAAGGGAAGTAAAGCGTGGGTCCCGAGATGAACTAGCCTAAGGCTAAAAATCTCGTTAATACAGATAAAAAAAATCCCAGTTATAGTGCGCCCTTAATCAAACACAAATAATTTGATTTCTGAAAAAAAAAAACAAAACGGTGGTACTGACTGATATTTATCCATGCATCGAAACTCATCCATGTCTTGCTTTTAATTTAGTCCCAGGATAACAAAGAAAAACCTGGGACTTCAGGCTAGTTGCAAAACTATGCCAATTTAGCCAAATGTGTTCTGCAATAAGAATTCATGTGAGTCCTTGAATTTCCAGAATTTAAGTTAGTACGCAATTAGATACGTAAAGCATGTTTTTTTTTCCTAACATCAAGTGTAGTCTCGGGTGGGCAAAGTCCGAGTCTTTAACTATCAGCAAGGCAGAATAAATGCAATTTTAGAAACTGTCACCAGTAACAAGGACTTTGTATCATGAATCCTTATTACCAAAACACATTACCTCAGCTTGACAAAGCGGATGCAACTAGGGTTCGGTTTGGTAGATCTTTCACCGTAACGCAATACAAAAAGGTGATCTACCTATATTACAGGCTCCGTTAACCCTTAAGTGGCCGACAGGGTACCCGGATACCCAGCGCCCATTTCAAAAGCTCGGTGTAGAAAAAAGCAAAGAGTTTGTCGGACACATAACGGTTAAAGATCGAGCATCTTTTAAACCCCTCAACCATTCATCCCTCAGCACGGATCGCCTGGCACCGTGGATTGAGGTTCCCTGTTTGGTGAAATTTTACCCCCGGAACAGGTTGTCCGTAGTGTTGTTCTTAGTCAATTGAGACAACCGCTACCGACATTACACAGCTATCTACGCTGATCAGGAAAAGAAGTTAACATTTATGGTTCACTTCTAAATGAGGGAGAACAGCCGGCTTGGGAGCCGGGTTAAATGGGGATTCACAGCCTGTTCTGTGAACTTCAGGAGGGTTTCAAAGGGTTTCGGGTGATTGGACCCCCAATCGGACTGGAAAAGGAACAAGAGCCACACATCAACATCCTCGTGCCCATCATTCTACCATGGACAGGGTAGAAAAGTAACAGCAGCGCAAAGGCAACCAGTTCGATATAGTAGAATTTGAATAGAATACATTTGAGCGCTGTACAAAGTGTAAGTGCAGCTACCATGGCAACTGCCAATTGAAATCGCCCACGCAGTGCCCTAGTGGACAGAAGCTGTAAATTGGGTTAAGTGGTTGAAGAATAAAAAAAAGTTTCAGAAGAGTTGCATTGCGTTTCAAGACATTTTAAGGGGCTAATCTTCCTTGTGCATTAGGGTTTTTTTTTATCTGTATTAACGAGATTTTTAGCCCTGGGCTAGTTCATCTCGGGACCCACGCTTTACTTCCCTTCCGAAGGAAGAATTCACATTTTGCGAGTTTGTCGGGAGTGGGATTCGATCCCAGGTCCTCGGCGTGATAGTCAAGTGTTCTAACCATCCCACCAGGTCCGCTCCTCTGTGCATTAGGGTCATTTTGACCCAAACCGTACACTACGTTAGGAAGATTAAGGAGGCTGCACAGGCATTGCGTTCCAGTGTAAAACTCTTAGAGAGAACTTGTTATGATTGTAGATACGATGACGTATACAGAAGGAAGTTCCTGGAAGTCCTTAAACAGCCATTGAACTCACCGCATGAAAATACATAGTGAGGCTATATTAAGCATGAATGTCATTTGAAATACGCCAATCCACTTATCCGCGAGCGGTAATGGCGGCGGCGGGCATAAATAACCGATTCGAATTTTGACGTTTCGTGGGGATCGCAATCGGTTGGCGCCATCAAACCAGTGGGTGAAGGGGTGAGGAGGAGAATGAAACTGTTTTGACTTTCCCCCAAGAAACGTCAAAATACGAA
This sequence comes from Aedes albopictus, assembly GCF_035046485.1. Taxonomy (NCBI): domain Eukaryota; kingdom Metazoa; phylum Arthropoda; class Insecta; order Diptera; family Culicidae; genus Aedes; species Aedes albopictus. Next base: position 421,370,138 of record NC_085137.1, read on the forward strand.
CCGGTTGGACATGCCCACCACCACCATTACCGCTCGCGGATAAGTGAATCCACTTATCCGCGAGCGGTAATGGCGGCGGCGGGCACAACCAACCGGTTCAGATTTTGACGTTTGTTGGGGGAAAGTCAAAACAGTTTCATTCTCCTCTTCACCCCTTCACCCACCGCTCGGTGGCGCCAACCGATTGCGATCCCCAAGAAACGTCAAAATTTGAATCGGTTGATTGTGCCCGCCGCCGCCATTACCGCTCGCGGATAAGTGGATAGATCTCTAATTCTGGAGCAACATTTGAAAATGGCATACAAGCATTGGTAAACAATGACTTCACATGTCGCTCCTGAGCCCCCATCAGTTTATTCACACACACTAAGACTGTTATCAGATAAAGCAAACATCGATCTTTCGGATAACGGTGTTCATTTGCGTGGGCGGGCTGCTGTTAGGCCCTACGGAGCGTTTTCGAAAAAAAGGCACTAGAGCTCTTGGTCACTTTTCAAATGTTGCACCAGAATTGCGCTCTAGGAAGTTTTTGGATACTCTTACCCAAGCAGGAATGAAGACCTGCCACATAACTGCAGCATACCAGGTATCATAAAAAACAAGGGATTGATTAGTAGTCGAGGTAATAAAAATAACTCATTTTTATACTGTGTAGGTATTGTGTGACCGGTCGAAAGTACCTCACTGAGTTATTGGTTTGGCATTGAGCACTGCTTGATTCAATTATTCAATAATTGAAATATTGCTATTTGTGTATATCAGCGATATGGTTTAAGAAAATTTAAAATCGCGCAGAGGATCTGGTGTGACTATCACGTCGAGGACCTGTGATTGAATCCCACTCCCAATATACTCACAAAAGGGGAAGGGGCTTTACGTTGGTCCTAAGATGAAGTCGCCCCGGACTGATAATCTCGTTAATAAAGACAAAACCATTCTTAAAATTTGTATAAATTTGATAAAGTGTTTTACAATATAAACTTTGGAAACACCTAATTTTTTAGCTGAAACCAAACAAGAACTGTAGAAGAATTTTACGTAAGTTAAACATTTTACTACTCAAAAATAACATGGAACGATTGATGAGTTCGTTTTATAAAATGTAAACCATTTCTTTCGAAGTTGCTCTTAAAAAAACTGAATATAAACCATATCGAACATCCCCACACGCGCACCAATCGATGATCATCAATGTTTCTTTTCGTTTAAATCATTGCATCATAAATATCGACACTGTTTTTCAAACAGTACATATCAACAAATGACGGCCGCTCAAAACCACACAAATCCCTCACACTAAAGAGATGTTTTTGCTGGTTGCAATGCAACCACACTGCTCAACTTGGCTCGTTAAATCATCGTTTCGCGCACGATGGCGACGTCGGCGGGTTACAAATTACGATGGATGGATTGGATACTAGGTAGGTACACCGCCAAATCAGGTTTTTCGCTTTCGTCGTTTGTTTTTATCTCCCATTTCTCCCCCATGGTGGTGAATGGAATTCCGGTGAAGAGCGAAAGTTTCATTTTGCCCATTTCATTTGGTCGGGTTATGAAACATTTAAGCTGACTGAAAATGGGGGTGTTTTAAAAAAACGGTTAGGAGTTAGTTCGGACTACACAGGATGGCTGATTACCATCTGATTTCCAAAAGCGCAAGTCATCACAAAACTATTGAGCATTCTGTTCATCCCAATCGGAACTAAGCCTGCTTCTCAGGGTGTTCTATGAGTACTTCCACAGTTATTAACTGACAACCGAGCATTTATTATTTTGTCTGTATGGGCCCTATAAGGCTGATAGGTATTACAAATTGCATTATCATTTCTACTTTCAAAGTAGAAAACTCGATAAATTCGTTGCATTAAATATTGGGAGCACCACAAAACGGCATATAACGGAAACCCTTCGGCATCAACATGCGCGGAGAAAGTCACGATTTTCAATGCCATCCAGTCGTACCTGTGCGCAAAGGGTAACCTCTCCTCGTACATACATCAATAAGCTATGAGCTGAGCGGTTCAACGACCAACCTACCAACAAATAATATATGACTGATCTCCACTGAAACCTGCTGCACTGCGGTATGCCTTCCGCCTTTCTTCCTTCAAGATTGTAACTCCAACTAATACATTGAAATTGATCGGTTAACTTCTTCTACTCGACTCGAACCCCAAGTTTGTCAAACAGGTTTAACTATCGGGGTGTGCGTTTGACTCACCGCCAGTTGACCATATGTTCGCAAATATTTGTTTTGAGCAGTGACTGATCACATTTCCAACAAACAGAAGAAATTTCTCCTACAATATGAATAAGCTAATGCAGCATGCATTCACTCTTTTCGTTCAAAAACGACCAATTTCTCTTCGCTCTAACCCGATGGAGATCCTTTCGGTCACTAATGGATCTTTCTTAGCTCATCTGGCTGACGTCGTTCGCTAACGGACCATCCTAAGTGCGTTCAACACTTCATAATGCCTTCATCCGAGTTCGACATTTCACCGCGAAGTACGCAGTACATACCTAGTTAGCGCAAATCCGTTGCAACGCAAACCCTCAGCCAAGTGCGCGCACACATGGCAAACCGAATAAATTTGCACTACCCAAAAAAAACAGTCATCACTCATCCAGACCACGAGTGGACGTCTAATTGCGGGCGGTGAAGTTTTCACTCTGTTTTACTGCAGGCTACATACTGCGTTTGCCGAACCGCTCCGCGCCCGACTACTCTGGAAAACTAATTGTCGATTCGCCGACACACCGTCAGTCAGTCAGTCAGTCTCAGTGGCAGTATGGTTACTGACGAAAGTTTACCTGTAACGAAAGCCAAAACAAACAAAACCTTGATTAGAAATGAGTATAGCAGAGGTAGGCCGGCAGCAGCAGCACCGGCGTGATGCAAAAACAGTTCGCGACGGGGGCATGGTGAGCGTATCGTAAATCACACAGAAAGCGTTGGTTGGAGACAAAAGAATTCAACTTATGAGTAAAATGCAAAAAAGTACGGTTTCCCATACTTCCATACAAATTTCAATCGCTATGCGGAACACGGGGACGAAACCAATCACTTCCAAATTTTGCACAGTTGTTTTGGATGCTAATATAGATTGAAAAATCTTTGTTCCGGGTTGATGCGATCAAATTAAATTATGGCTCATTAACTGTAAATTTTTAGCTAACCGAACAACTATGTCGAAGGCACCATATTTCCAAGTAATCAGGATCCTGAGATATTTTTTATTCTTCATGAGCATGAGCATGAGCATGAGATGACCGTACAATTCGTAGTTGCTACTCCGTTACTGACCAGAACAGTCAACATTGCACAGGGAACCAAATGGATGGGGCCTGGGTGTAGCTTTCCATCCTCAATGTGCAATTTTGAAGGTTCAAAACTTTAAATTGTCAGTACCGGCGCCGGCCACGTCCTTACGGTCATCGGGGAAGGGAAGGAATGTTGGTGTGACATCCGTTGCTACTAGAGACCGTGTGTACCTCCGCATCCCCACGGTTGTCACAGGAAGGAAGTTTGTTAGTGGGAAGGGAAGGGATAGAAAGTTACATAGATCTGGATATTTTTTATTCTTCAACCACTTAACCTAATTTACAGCTCTTTTGTCCTCTTGGGCACTGCGTGAGCGATTCCAATTGGCAGCTGCAGTTAAACTTTTTTACATCGCCTAAATGTATTCTATTCTTATTCTACTATATCAAACTGGCAGCCTTTGCGCTGCTGTCAATTTCTACCCTGTCCAAGGTAGAATGATAAGCACGAGGATGTTGATGTGTGGCTCTTGTTCCTTTTCCGGTCCGATTGGGGGTACATTATGAGTTGCTGTTTCGCCGATATCCAATTATTCGGGCCCATTTGAGCTATGGAGCTCAGAAGAGAATCAAGTGCCAGCCGCTCTCGGGGGGAAGAGCAACTGACGAAGTGCTGGGGCTGGGTTCAAACCCATGACCATCCACTTATGAAGTGAACGTGTAGCCGCTACGCTACGGGCCCCGGCTGAATCCTGAGATATATAAGCTATAAAATGTGTATGCTCACCAGCTCCACATAGTGGTGGAATATCAAATCAAACGGTCCATCATCTGTAAGTCCTTTGTCCTTGACCAACCAAACAACTTTCCCGAAGACAATTCTATAAGTCATCAGGATTTTGCGATATATTAGATGTTAATTTCATCACTGTTACGTCTGCTTGTCTGTGAAGTCTTTTTTGGGTTCATTCAAATAATATGTAACGTACAATTTGTCATTTTTAGAACTTCTCCCTACTCCACGACACAAGTTTTGTGCAGGGAGTTTGATTTTTTTTTAAAGCGTAACACAGCGCTGGACCCCTTTTGCTTCCCATAGCGTTATGTAATACTTGAACAAACCTTTTTGGACCGCCGGGTATATATGGTGACCCATCTAAAGAAGTGCGATAAAGTCTACTGTTATGTGCAGCTTTTTCGCTTAGGTACGTTCCATTCTATTGATTAGGGGCATTTTAATGCTCTCTAGCGTCGCCTAGCGGAAAACTCCCGAACTAAATTCATCATTACTAGATAGGCCTTGACCTACCAGACATCTTTGCTGAAGGCATCACTCTTTTATAAAGTAAGAATCACGAGATACGCACTTCATTTTAGGTATCCTTTTGAGGGTCAAATAAGATTGATCACGTGTTTTTTATGTTCTTCCGTTTTATTAGATTTTTAAGATTATTTTGAATGTTTACTATGATGTTGCCTAGCAAATTAATAACTATTTTAATAACTTTTAACTAGTATTTTTTTTTGTCAATGCTTTAGACATTCTAGTGAGAGTTTCTTCCCGAAAATTCTCACTGGGGAAAGTCTTGAGGCTACTTCCAAGGACGTCTGTCTAATTCATTCAAATATTTTACAGTGTAGACAAAAAGTATTTCAAATGGAAAATATTCATATGATGTTCTTTCAGTTCATAGAACTGTTATTTCTAGTAAATATTTATTTGGGCTTAACCTTCTTAATGCATCACGTTGGTAACAGCTCGCTACACTATAGTGCACGGTTGGGTCAAAAATTACCTCAATGCACAAGAAGGGTTAAACTCTTGTAAATCTAGCAGAAACCATTCAAGTCGTATTATTCACCCAAAAAACTATCAGTTATTTTTTTTCTTATTTCCTCAAAACAAATTAAATAACTATTACAGAAATCCTTCATAAATATTACTAGGTATTTTATTTCGGAATTTCATGCTGGGTTTCTTTCACATTTTTTTCAGAAATTCTGCAAGGGATTTCTTTGAAAAATTCTCAAAGAATTCCTCTAGAATCTCTCACATAAACTCCTCAATAAACTCACATAAACTCACATAAACTTTCAAGGATTTATTTACATAATCATTCATGGTTTTCTTAAGTTATTTTTGCAGATATTCTTAAAAACCCTTTCAGGAATATTTTTTTTGTCACTTTAGAAATTCCTCCACAGATTCCTTCAAAATTCTCCTAGGGGTTGATGTTTCTTTTTCTCAATATTTATATTTCACAAATATTTTCCTGAACATTCTTAATGAAATTCTTAAGATTTTTTTTTAGAGATTCAGGCAAAAATATCTTTAAGGGTTACTTAGAAACCATTCAATTGATTTCCTCAGTAATGCTCCCATGGATTGCTGTAAAAATCCTGCAGAAATTGCTTTACAAATTTCTCCAGAAAATTCTTCATAAACGGTTGATTGGGAGTTGGTTTCGAATAGTTTTGTGATGTTTTTGTCGGTTTATGCTACTTATAAAGGCTTGTTTTCTAGGTTTTTCATTCTTCAGCAGCTCTACTTAAAAGCTACTTTTAGCGACAGCTTCTGTTTTCGTACCAAATCTCTGGTGAAAGAGCTGTCAAATGTGGGAGAAAAAAAAGAAAAACTAACAACATTCATTGTTTATCCTCATTTTTATCTGAAAGTTTGACGAATAACATTGGGGTCGCACACGCATACCAAAGTCGTGAGCGAGCTGTGAAGGCAACTTTCCACAGCGTGAATGAAATTTACATTCACCGCGTGGAGAGTTGCCTTTACAACTCGCTCACGACTTTGGTATACGTTTGCGACTCCAATGTTATTCGGCAAACTTTCAGATAAAATTACAAGGTTAAATTCATCCATACATTGTTATTCGATAGCATGCTTCTGAACTGAGATAATAGCAAATGAATGTAAATCTTTGCAAATGAATGGTCGCAACCTTGGTTTCAGGGGCGTTACAGGATGTTTAAGGAGCAGTCCAGAGGTTTTCAGGGGGTTCAGAGGCGTTCTAGAGGTGTTTTTTTTCTAAGACATTACACCGTTTTCAACCAGAGGCTGCACAGACTGAACGATCACAAACATGAGACAACGGAAAACGCACGAAACACGCAGTGGTCTAGTGGAGAATCTCCCGTTTGACGATTGATTGATTGATTTGTCTTGATTATAGAGACTTTCAGCCCTTAGCTGGTTCGTCTCTCCTTTGACGAGAAGTTTTACCCGACTGAAACGGGAATCGAACCCACACTCCGAGGCTTACGAAACAACTAGACAGCTGGCACCGCTAACCGCACAGCTACAAAGCTCGCTATTTCCAAGGTTTTTCAGGAGTGTTTCAGGAGCTTTCAAAAGCGCTCCAGGACGTTTCAGAAGTTCTCTAGAATTTTTCAATGGATTTAAGCGGCTTTCAATGATTCCAGGTGTGTTTCAAGGAGTTTCAGGAGCGTTTCAGAGGCATTCTAAGGGGATCTCAAGGGGTTCAGACGCGTGCCAGAGGAGCTCCCGGTAGTATTATGAGAAGCGATTCGTTGTTCCTTGAATTAATTGTCACACAAATGACTAGCTGGGCACAAAACACGAAAAAAACCGGAAAAAAATCCACCAGTCTGAAAAAATATCGGATGTCGGACCAAACTTCGGTCCAAATTTATCGAATGTTGGATCACTGTTGAATCCACATCGGATAACTGTTGGGTCTATATTTGGTTTGGTGACCAAAATAGAAACAGGTCATTGATAGGTTTATGTCGGGTTGGGTTATACGTCATGAATCCCCAAAAAAGCGCTTGAACCGTTCAACAATTAGCGAGAATCATCCAACATTTGGATGAGCTAGCTTAAGGATGCGTTCAACATATATGTTCCATATTTCCGATACAACTGTTCTATTTTCTCTTAAAAATTAAATTTTTAGTGGCATTCAAATTCAATGAAGAGTATAAGAATAAGAAGAAATAAGTGGATCTAGACGTTCTCGGAGTGTTTTTCACCTACAGTGGAATTATGCATGGAAAACAAATGAAAACAACAAATTTCATTTTATATTATTTACATTATGTGTATAATCAATGTACACATTTTGTACCATAAAAAATTGCTTAAATAACTCCAGAATCCTCTGATAATTCCAGGATTTTTTCCAGGTAATAGACACTCAGTATATTTCAAAAAATTACAATGCAGTGTTTAAAAAATCGTGCAAGGTGTACGCCATACTTGCCATATTCCGTTCAAATGGCGAAAACATTGTATTGCAGAATGCGTGTTGTTTAAAAATTGATTTGCTGTTCCCATGTCAAATTTACCCACCCACTCGAATTGTTGTATTAGCTTCCAGTAAAGAATTTACTTCTCTTAACTTCCACCCGTTACGCAAACAGTAATTCTCCGTGCGCTAAATTTGCCGCGCTCCAGTCGGCAAAGCTGCAAGTAAATAATAACAGCAGCAAGGTTATGGAAGCAACCACGTGAATAACACTGCCTACCAGCACACCATACTATAACACTAATAAAATGGATAAAGAAAAAAAAACTATGTAAACATAAACCACCCGTTCACGGCCGCCATCATCACCAGACTTGGATATTGCTGCGTCCAAATGAATTCGGTTTCCGTCGAAAAAGAATTTGGAAAACATTCTTTCGGTACGAAAGAAGCAAAGAAGTGCCCGCGTCAATTTAAGATTCATCATAATAAGCTAGCCGCCGCGCCAAATTGGAGCGAGCTGTAAGAAGCACGTATAGATCCGTTGTTGACCGAATTTCCGACTGCACCAGCACCAAGCACCAGCTGTGTTTCATCGCATTAATGGCGAGGCGGGCGATCATCGTGAGGGAAACGTTCGATTGTTTGAAAACGATCCGATCCCATTCAACATCGGTGGTGGTGGTGGTAGTGTTGATGGGAGCAGCGATAATGAGAATCGGTTAGAACCATCATCGAGTTGTAATTTCCTGGAGTGAGCACTTCCCAGTGACATACTTTTTAATTTCCGCTAGCTGAAATACCTTTTCATAAAATTTCGACAATGCTTACTTATATGAGCGCATATCTGTACGCCCATACGATGGTTGGGGAAAAAGGGAAAATCTGAGAAAAGTGCATGCACTTGAGCTAACAGTAGCAACGCGCACCCATTTATGCAGCACTTAACCCTATAGGAGATGAAGTAAGTGTAAGTTTACAGGTATAACACATACTGCTGTTGGGTAAAAGGGAAAGAGTCATAATGGGAAAATATGTTGAGTGCGAAGCATCACACAAAACTGCACATTCCTCATCCAAGTCACCCCCAACTTCTCCTTGGAACCACCTTTACTACCTTATGCTGCCATTTCCATACAAAAGAGGTTTCACTACTGAGTACCACACTGAACATGCACGTGAGGGGAGAGCATCAATGGAATCCCAGTTGTGCTAGGAATTTGAAGGTGGGTTACTCTCGATGTATCAAACCAACTCGCTCTGCAGTTTATTTTGAGGGGGCTGACAGCAGGTCAGGTGAGGCATGGCGGTGAAGAGAGGGAGGAAATCAGCCGGTACCAGGCGGCATCAGCTGTAATTCAATTAGAACAACACTTCTTGGGGGTAGTGCAAGGTAAATACACACAACTACAACTACTTCTAAGGTTAGTATGCAGAGCACAGCGCACAACCTGCGACTGCGATACAATAAATAAGTGCCAGAAAGCGTCTCGTGCTGCTCAATTTTAAATAGAATCGTTTGCACCGACTGTCGTCGGTTTGTTAGCAGGAGTGGAAACCGTGGAGGAAACAGAGATGACAATATACCTAGTACTAGAAGTTGGGGAACGTGCAAAATAGACTTACTCTTGCGAGATACAACTGTTTTCACAAATGGTTAATACATACTTAAAGTAAGACAGGTTGTGAGTGGGTAAGTTACTGCATTGAAATCCGCGTCGTCGTCGTGTGGTGAAAATCCTTCAAGCTCTCAAGAATTACAAGTAGGTTTGTGGGAGATTGTTGATAGAACTGAACTGGATTAAGGTGAACTTGGGAGTCGCATGTTAACTGAGAAGTGGCACCACAAGTATATTGTAGGTGGACGGCGGCGACAGATGAGGGATGAACTTCTCTACTATTTGTAGTTATAACTCGTTATGGAAAGCAATAAAAAATAAAACTTCTACAAATGTTGAATAAATTGTTTTGAAAATCATATTATGTATGAATAACACAGCGTAACAAAAATTTACTTTTTGTCTGTCTCAAGAGCAAACTTATGTGTCTCCGAAGGATTTTGGACCGCTGAATCTGAATCCGGGCACAGATTTGCTCTAACACGTCACAATTTTGAGCTATACCTCAATTTATAGGGCAAAATATGCGATTTTGGGATTTTTTGACAGCAAGTCATTAAGCAAGGAAATATTTTTTCTAAGCAATCAAAAGATTAATTGGTCAATTAACATCTAAATTAACGACTCATGCAAAATATTTCGTTTTGCCTAATAAAATTAGATAGTTTTAAGCGATTTATGTTAGGTACGATATTTCCCATACAAGTCACCCTCCAAAAGTAGCATGCAAGTTTTCATACTAACATAAAATGCTAAAATCTATCAAATTTGATTAGGTAAAACGAAATATTTTGCATGAGTCGTTAATTTAGATGTTAATTGACCAATTAACCTTTTGATCGCTTAAAAAAAATATTTCCTTGCTTAATGGCTTGCTGTCAAAAGAGCCCAAAATTGCATATTTTGCCCTATAAATTGAGGTATAGCTAAAAATTGTGACGTGTTAGAGCAAATCTGAGCCCGGATTCGGATTCAGCGGCCCAAAATCCTTCGGAGACACATAAGTTTGCTCTTGAGACAAAAAAATGTTGCGCTGTGTAATGGAAGCTCTATTTAGGTAGAATCTATTTATTTTAATTATATGTAGGTACTTCGATTAGAGTAACAGTACCAATTTTCAATTCCTTTGTATTCATAGCAGTAGAGGGATTTAAGGCTAGATTTAAGTAGGATTTATGGGAAAAGATCGAGGGAGGATTTAAAGTGCACTTAAAGCGAGTTAAACTTGGAGTGGAAAGGAATTTTCTCTCACTGCAATACGAATAAGATTTGTACCCAATTGCTGAAGTTCCCTGAAACGATTTGAAACGCCTTAAAATCATTCAGAAAACCCCATGCGATGTCCTTAAATTCTACTGAAGCCTACCCACCGAAAATCCCCTGAAACTTCTCAAAAAACCTTCTAAAATCCCCGTAGACTTTTCTTAAACTCTATTAAAGCTTCCTGCCAAACCTTGAAACCCTTTTTAACGCCCTGAAACGTATGAAAGCCATCAGAAACCCCCTCTGAAACTCTCGCAAACTTAAATGAATCGTAATCTTTCGAAACGCATTGAACACACATTTTGAAACCCCTGATACCCCATTTCGGAAAACCCCTATGGACTTCCCTTAAACTCTATTGAAATCCCCTGCAACCTCTCTAAACACTTTTAAACACCCTGAAACGCCTTGAAACGCATTTCGGAAAAGCGTCTCGAAAAACCCCGTAGAATTGTCTTAAACTACTAAACTCCCCTGATAACCCCTGAAAGTTCTCAAAACACACTGAAACGATTGAAACCCCTCAGAAAATCCCCTTGAGACTCCCGTAGATATTCTTTAAATTATATTAAAGCAACCTGAAAGCCCTTGTAACCTCTCGAAACGCTTTGAAAAACCCTGAAACTTCTTGAAACCGCTTTCGGAATACCCCCTGATATCCCCGTGGACTTTCCTTAAACTCTGCTGAAACTCCCTGAAATTCCTTGAAACCTATTGAAAACCTCTGAAACGCCATGAAACCACCTGAGGCTTCTTTGAGCTGAAGCCCTTTCAAACCACCTGAAATCCACTGAAACGTATTTAAAACTCTTTGCATCTGAAGCTCTCATCAAAGCCGCCTAGAAGGGGGAAAACCCCTTGAAATCCTATGGAACGTCTTGAAACCGTTTTGTAACTTCTCTAAAGATCTCTTGAAAGTCCCTGGCGCCCCCAAGCCCCACCGACAGCAAACAGTCATCTTAACAGACCATCACGTTGTTTACGCAAATCTTGCCAATTTCCTCTGAGGAGTTTACCACCGTGAAAACATTTTCAACGATAACCTAAAAGTTTGATAAAAGAAATATCATGAGAAATATCTTTCAACATTTCGCCAAAACAGTGATTCTTCCATAAAATTCACAGAAAGGATTTTTAAAACATGCTACCATAATTCTTACGTAAAATTCGCAAGGATGATTTTAGAATTATAACACAAAATAATTTTGCAAATTCATTATAAATTGCTTCATAATCAAGGAATAACATTTATTCTGGAATCGAATTGAGTTTTTGGTGTAAGGCCGTTCGGCCAGAAAGTCATTAATCGGAAGGCCATTTGGTCGAATGGCCATTGGGCCGAAAAGTCGTTGAGTCTAGATTAATTGTTAAAATTGTTTTTGGCGCTGGAACTGCTTGTAGTAATTAAATCATGTTTTTCCTTCTAAAACTATTTTTGCTAATTTCACTATTGAAACAGTTTTGAACAATATTGGTATTATAGAAGTAGTAGCTAATTATTGAAATGCCCAATTCCATATCGGCAGTATTGACAAATTATGGGCAACACTCGTTCTGTTTAGGCAGCATCCATTAATTACGTATCGCTAAAATCTAAATTTTTCGAACCCCCCTCCCCCGTAACTCTCGGTCATACTCCCCCCTCCCCCTAGAGCGTAACGTAATTTGTGGACGGCGCCTTATTCCGTTTCACTCACCTTTTTCCACTTACAATAAGCGAGTACCGTAAACCGGGGTCAAATTAATCTCCGGATCGAAATTGATCAGACGGTTTTTACTTTTATTGAGCAAACTTTTACAGTTGACTCTCTACATCTCGATATTGAAGGGACCATCGAGATAGGGAGAGATCGAACTCAAGAACCAACTTGTAATGCACACTAGATTGAAAAATCGTCCGTTACTAGGAAAAACCGTCAACAAACAGATGTCACTTCGCCTTCCCAGAATGTTTTGCACCTAAGAAACGAGATCTAGTAAGCTGTAAAAACGGGCATATCGACATATGGAAAGAAAATCTGGAACAAAAACGAACCAGATCGCATCGAGATAGAGAGATATTGAGATAGGGAGATATCGACATGTAGAAAGATAAAATGTATGCAGTTTGAAGGGACCGACCAAACCATCGAGATAGGGAGAGATATCGAGATGTAGAACATCGACATGTGGAGAGTCGACTGTAATAGTTTTCTTACAAGTATCGTGATGTTAGAATCACATACGATACGAAATTTGCGAGGAAATTATTAAAAGTAATTTTTGTATAACGGAAGACTGTCTGATCAACCCGGAGATCAATTTGACCCCGGTTTACGGTACATCGTGAATGCTGAGTTAACTCGGTTCGTTTAGCTAAAAAACATGCATGCGCTCAAAACTTTCGACAGCTATCACCACGCGTCGAAGTCGAACGTCGCGGCTCAACATCGAGCAGCTGCGTAACGTAGAAGTGGCTCGAGACTACGCGCAGCAGTTAGCAATGGCCCTACCAACGGAAGAGCAGCTTGGCGCAGCTACACTTGAAGATGGCTGGAGGGACATCCGATCCGCCATAGGTAGTACCTCGACTACAGCACTAGGCTTCGCGACTCCGAATTACAGAAACGACTGGTACGACGGCGAGTGTGAACAGTTGAAAAACGAGAAGAAGGCATGGACGAGAATGCTGCAACACCGTACTAGAACGAATGTGGTACGTTATAGAAAGGCGCGGAACAGGCAGAACTCAGTCTTCCGGATGAAGAAGCGCCAGCAGGAAGAACGAGATCACGAAGCGATGGAAGAGCTGTACCGCGCTAAGGGCACACGAAAGTTCTACGAGAAGCTAAACCGCTCGCGCAGAGACTTTGTGCCACAAGCCGACATGTGCCGAGATAATCACGGGAATATTCTCACGAGCGAGCGTGAGGTGATCGAGAGGTGGCGGCAGCATTACGACGAGCACCTCAATGGCGACGTTGCAAGTACCGAAGGTGGCGTGGTAACAAATCTAGGAGTATGTGCACAGGACGAAAGACTTCCGGCCCCTGACCTGCAAGAGATTGAGGAGGAGGTTGGCCGGTTGAAAAACAACAAAGTCGCTGGAGCAGATCAACTACCAAGCGAGCTTCTAAAATACGGTGGAGAAGCACTGGTGAGAGCACTACACTGGGTCATTATCAAGATTTCGGAGGAAGAAGTATTACCGGAGGAATGGATGGAAGGTATAGTGTGTCCCATCTACAAAAAGGGCGACAAGTTGGATTGCGGGAACTACCGCGCGATCACACTACTGAGTGCTGCATACAACTTACTCTCTCAAATTTTATGCCGCCATCTATCATCGATTGCAAGAGAGTTCGTGGGGCAATATCAGGCTGGATTTATGGGTGAACGCTCTACAAAGGACCAGATATTCGCCATCCGCCAGGTGTTGCAGAAATGCCGCGAATACAACGTGCCCACGCATCACTTGTTCATCGATTTCAAATCGGCGTATGATACAATCGATCGAGAACAGCTATGGCAGATTATGCACGATTACGGATTCCCGGATAATCTGATTCGATTGATCAAGGTGACGATGGATCGAGTTATGTGCGTAGCTCGAGTATCAGGGATACTCTCGAGTCCCTTCGAATCTCGCAGAGGATTACGGCAAGGGGATGGTCTTTTACGCTCGCTGTTTAACATTCCTTTAGGAGAGCGGTGATAAACACGAATCAGATTAGGCATTAATGTGTCGAAGACAAAGTACATGATGGCAAGGGGCTCCAGGGAGGAATCACCGCGCCCGCAACCCCGAATTTATATCGACGGTGATGAAATCGAGGCGGTTGAAGAATTTCTGTACTTGGGCTCACTGGTGACCGCCATCAACGACACCAGCAGAGAAATTCAGAGGCGCATTGTGTCAGGAAATCGTGCTTACTTTGGACTCCGCAGAACTCTACGATCGAAAAAAGTTCGCCGTAATACAAAGTTAACCATCTACAAAACGCTGATTAGACCGGTCGTCCTCTATGGGCACGAAACATGGACCCTACGTGCAGAGGACCAACGCGCCCTTGGAGTTTTCAAACGGAAGGTGTTGCGTACCATCTACGGCGGAGTGCAGATGGAAGACGGGACTTGGAGAAGGCGAATGAACCACGAGCTGCATCAGCTGCTGAGAGATGGGTCGACCACGTGGACAACGATCTGCGGATCCTACGCAGAGTGCGGAACTGGAGACAAACAGCCATGGACCGAGTGGAATGGAGACGGCTACTATGTATAACAGAGGCCACCCCGGCCTTAGCCTGATCGGTAAGCTAAGTAAGAAGGACTATACCACGTACGGATTTGTGCAACGCGCTTAATGATAATGCTAATGCTTAAAAGCAAAAAATAACTGAAAGATGTATAAAGTTAAGACAAATAGTTAAGCAATACCGGAAAAACTGTTTGAAAAGTTTTTTTTTTGGATTTAAATAAAGAAAAAAAGAACAATATCAATAATGCAACACAAAAAGAAAAAAAAATATTAAAATAACAGAGGTTGAGTACGCAAACGATATAACAGATATGGATATCTCAGGTCAGGCTTTTGTGATGAAGCGGATTGCGCAGAATTGTTATCAGTGTACACAGAGAACAAAGTGGATAGAAAGCATCGCTTTAAAATAGTTATTCTTTTCAATACATTATTGCTACAGTGCAGTTCAGATAATTATGGCTTACACTCTCGTGTGCAAGTTTCTCCCAATTAATAATGCCAATGCAAATATAAAGTAGAACGTGTGAATGTGTTCGGAAAATGCATAAAACGCCCCAGTAATACACGTATCGCCCCCTGTGCCGTACTCCAGCAACCCCAGTTATGGGAACTGGTGGAGGTCATAAAATCTACTATTTAATACTAAGAAGTGAAAGTCTCTCTAAGCGGTATAATTAACAAATGAGTGCGAGCGCAACCGTGGTAACCTTGTACGCACTCCCGGCGAACAAACGACGAACGGAAAACAAATAAACTTTCTTCTCGACGCGGCGCGGCGGCAGGCTACTCCCCCTCTCGGAATGACGCCTTTCGAAAATCACAACCATTTGTAAATCGTGACGCCGATCGGTCGGTGAAGACGCTGCACTGGCTGCCTGGCTTGCGGCTTACTCCATTGTGTCACAAAAAAGTTCTAATTTTAACCGCATTCCCCCTCGATTGCGATCGATTGTCACAGTTGGTGCCTTGACGGTCCCCGATGGTTTAAACTCGGGCAGCTCGATAAGTGCGCTTATAGAATGCACAAATGGTACCTTACAGAATTCAGATCTACTCTAAGAATGACGAATATAAAAAATGAAGCTTAGATTATGAACATTGAAAACAGTATTAATAAACAAAGAATAAAAATATAGGAAACATTGCCACAGCAAAATACCACAGAGCAGCAACTTCAGGGCAATAAAAATTAAATTTTGAAAATTTGTTGTTGCCCGTCTGATACAGTACTAATGAATTGCATAATATTTCCAATATTGAAACATATAAACACTACTAAATTACTAAATGTGTTACAATATGTTACGAATAATATTGATGTAATCTAAATTTATATTACCAAATTATGATGATAGTGTGTAACTACACGGTAAACATTCTGCACGCTCGATTCTAGGGAAATATCCCTCAGCTATCCAACATCATAATCAACATGATCAGAAATGCTTTTCCTTTTATTTCGCAATGCTGTCAGTTTTGATTTGAGAATCACAACCACCAGAGCAATTAACTAGAAATCACTTCGATTCGCACTAATGTGAAAAGCTGTTGATTTGATAATGACTGCTCTCAAGGTGCTGGTATCGAACCTGAGTGCGGGGCATATTTTTTAATTTCTTGTTTTGAAACCAAAACATTCTCAACAAGGAATAGTAGTGATTTTCCATTAATATTGAAGAGGCATTGGATGCTCTTTTTCAACTGATATTCAATTGATATCGAATGTATTGAACAGTAGGCGAATCCAAGTGTCAATCAGTTTATATCAGCGTGCAGATTTTTTACCGTGTGTATACAGCACCCAGCAAACACACGATCGCATATGATGTAGAATAGGATGCAAAAGTGGAGGCGATATGCGTACACTTTACACGCGGTTAAATGGAAGCATGTACGCATATGGCCTACACTTTAGCATCCTATTCTACATCATATGCGACTTCATGTTGGCTACACAGTACATTTAGTTTTATGTTGAAGAGAGTAAAGGTTTTGGAGACCATACATCAATTTGTAACTCCCCAATTATTATTATCGACTTTATCACAGTATTACCACTAGAATTTTGTTTAAGAACTTTCTTGAAACGTTTATGGATCTACAATAAAGCTTAAAAGCGTTTAATAAAAAAAATGATTATATTGAAACTTTTTATGCAGCATATTGGTATTTCAAACGTCACAAAAAGTCTTGCCTTCTGCATGTTTATTTCATTACCTACAAGAATTTTACGTTAAATCCGATACGCACAAAGCCTAGAAGCCTGCTGTTGTACGGCCATCGCATCTGTTAAGCACTAAACTGTCTCCCGTCTTGGGTTGCGTTTTCTTTCCTGTCCTGTTCGGAACGGAATGTCAGTCAAGCGAGTGCTTAATATACATATGTTACGCGCAGAAGGCATGCAGTTTTGTAGGCAGGCAAACAAACTAACCGCCGCTCCGCCTGGTCCACACATAGTTATTCACATGCACGAGTAGTTTACGCGACTGGGAGCCTACTCCTCAATTCTCATACGCCTTTCCGTCGCCCTAACACATATCGGAGTGGTGTGGTTCTAGTCGGTGGAAGTCGAACAAGGTCAGTCAGCAGGAGGAGTTTTCTGGTGGAACGAGGAACGTGCCTTTTCGAGGAATTATTTGCTCACACAACGAATCAGTTGGTATAATTGAGGGATTTTATTCTAACCAATCAAAGTTGTTAAGTAGATGAAATCATCCGAGCGGAACGATGTTGAGTGTTCAGCTGCTTAGTGAGCCATTCCTGCGACAATATTGGATAGTCTTCATTAGAAAACAATTACCAAATCTAGTAATTTGACAAAAAGTCTCAAAAAGAGAAATTGAAGGTAAAACGCCTCCCGAAAAAAGATACCTTAAATATATTTGGTTATATGTATTTAAGAGGTATTCTTTTAATAGCACAAACTATATCTAAAATTGTGTATGACTAGCCCGAAAACGACTGGTTTTCGACTACAAATATTCTGATTTTACGGATTCGTAATAAATATAACTAATTTTAACCTCATGAAATTCAAGCAATTGCGTGCTGATTATATAGCATCAACCTATGAATTACCACGCGCCGCCTTCTCCTTTCATAGCTGAAAAAATCGATGATGGAGCTACCAGCTATTTCATTATAAGACGAGCCTAATGAAAACAAGATATAGTCAGTTGGGAGTTTGAAGGAATATTAGTAGACCACTGCAGTTTCTGCGTCGGTGAGTCGCTGGTATCTCGATAAATAGTTGTTATCCCTTCCCTACTATCCTTTCCCATCCACATAACATTTTTCTTATCGTTTCAAAGAGCAATCAATGGCACTTAAGCCTAGGCTTGTTAGCCAGGACACAGTAGAAATGCCTGTACCCCATCCCGGAATCAAAAAGGTCCATGGAGTGACTAAATTTCTTAGCAATGTCACTCCCAATGTTGGTGTTTAAATATACTAAAACACTTTCGCTCCAACACATACATGATTTACTCAAATACACTTACACAATCTGAATCTTGTCGCACCACTCGCTTGTAGTGATTTCCCAATCACCCCATTCCAAATATCCAACTCCTTGACACTTATGGGAGTGTCGGTGAGTCGCTGACCTCTTGTTAAGTAGGTGTCATATCATCACATCCTTTCCTATCCTCGTAACGGAGAAGATGGGCGTGGCCGGCAATGGAAGTTTTCATGTCTTTTTTACTTTATTTTCTGTTTGGATAGCTGTTAGAATTCCATAAGCAATTAGACTAGGAGTATTAAAGTTTCAACATGACAACTTTCAGTATGCAATCTACGAATTACTCCATTACCACGCAACACAACGCAACGCAATATTAGTAGGCCACTGCAGCTTCTCGAAAGTCGTATTCACATCTGAGTCTCCACAAAGGTCGTTTTAGCAGAAAAGATTCGTTAGATCATATGATTTGCTATGATAAGTATCAATATTTCGTCTCCGCACAACACGAACGAGTAACAAACGAGACCACTCAACGGCGCTTTGTTATGCTTTTGGAAAATACATGCCGGATCCAGTTGCGTTCTCAAACCTCCCACACTAGACCGTTCTATTTTTTGCAAAAGTTGGAAATGTTGAAAGTTGCAAGAAGAATATTGCAAAAAGTTCGTTTTAGCTTAAAAACCATCACGTCAAAATTTGAAGTCCGTATTTCCACGGTGACTAAAGTTCTCAAAAATAGTATGGGGACACAAAAAACCTGATATTTTGTCGACGAAATAAATACCTTATTCTACTAAAATCAATGATTTAGGACCCTAAAGGCCAACAATGTACTCAGAATTAGAATTGCGATATCTCATTTCGTATTTGAGTTATTGGACAAAATATGGTAGGTTTTCTTTAGGATCTCGAAAAATGGCCAAAATGTTCATTTTTCTGTAGTTTTTCGTCAATAATCCAGAAACGAAAAGAGATAGCGCAATTTTGATTCTGAGCACCTTAGGGGTCCTAAAATCACCGAAAAGGGATTTTTTTTGTCGAAAAAATTTCATGTTTTTTGTGTACCCATACAATTATTGAGAACTGGGGGACAAATTAGCCTTGAGATACCGACTTCAAATTTTGGCAGGATGGTTTAGGCCAGGGGTTCCCAACTTTTTTGAGGTGGTGACCCTTTTTGAAAAATTGTCAAACCATCTGGGGCCCAATGAAAATATTTTTAGAAAAAAAATATGAATTAAATAACCAAATCTTTTTCCACGTTTGTTTGACTATTGACGTCTGGTCACCAAACCCCTAGATATCAACGAATGAAAATGAAACAACATTTGATCGACAAGTAGGTAATAACTCATACTGCTCGTATTTGCTTCGTTTCTGCTGCCTTCCCATTTAATTTCAAAAGTGGTCTTATCGAAAACATCCTCTAATGTGTGGCCATCTCAAGTAACATTTTGATCACCAATAAGCCTTATAGAGGTTTTGAGAACCATCATAAAACCTAATGCTATTTATTTTGGATTATGATGGCTTTAAAAACCTTTTATAGTCTGTTCGACTAAAAATTGTTACTTAGGTTGACACAAACTTAATACTGGGAGTGGTTACGCAAGTAACGGAAAAGCCCGTTTTTTAGAAAAGTAAGCATTTTATTTGCTTTATTTGCAAGGCTTTCAGCCCTAGGCTGGTTCGCCTCGGAGAAAAAGGCATAATTGCTAAAGGAATTATTGAAAAAATAAATCATTAAGGAATCTTTGGAGGAATCTCTGTGGAAAAATCCATATAAAAACCTCTAAAATGTTCAAAGTGGAATCACTGGAAAAATCTTTAGTTAAATTCCAGGTGAACTTGCTGGCGGTATCCCTGGAAGAAATCCTGGAGAAATTAGTCGAGAAATTACTAAACGCAACCCTATAGCAATTATTCTAGAGGAGTTTTGGATAAATCCTTTGAGTAATTTGTGAAGCAATCCCTATTGCAATCTCCAACGAAATCTTCAGAGGCATTTCTATTAGAATTCCTGGATAAATGCCTGAAGAAAATCTTTGAAGTTATAATCGACCCGACTCCAACGACTACCCATCCCAACTAACACAGACAGACACAACCACCCAAACACCACACACCATACAAATCCCTCAGTAATGTTCGATCAGCTGTTAGCTCTGGCAGTGTTGGCAAGTGTCGTGGATCCTCCTGGTGTAGACCTCCCATTTTGTACCACCCACCACTACCTTCGAGGGTGCTGGCAGTAAAGTATGTACCCTTATATCCCGTGTTCCCAAAACTACTTCTCTAACGGCTTTAAATCCACAGTGAGACTTGTGCAGTGCAAATTCAAAACGAGACAATCAACCGTGAGATGTACACGGGATTAGACAAAATTGATTAATTTCGAGTAAGTGTAGTCTTTATGTAGTCCGTTAACCATCCTAATTAAACGAATAAACCGCAGGCCCTGAAGAAGATCCCAACATCTGGATCGAAACGTTGGCGATGAGATAGGAAAATCAACGCTTTTCTTTGACTGAAAGCCGAAATCCCCGAGAAATAAGTCTTTGAAGAATCATTGCAAGAATTCTTATTAAAATCTCTGAAGAAATCACTGTTAGGATTCAAAAAAAAATCCTGTAGAAATGGCTTGAGGGGTTTCAGCATGGATTCTGAAAGAATTCCCAGCGAGAATTTGTAAAGAATCTCTGCATGTAGATAAATACCTAAGGCAATACCAAGAGGTATTCATGTGGGTATACCGAGAGGAAAGCATGGAGGAGTCCCAAGAGAAACAGCCGGAAAAACCATAGTGGAAGCTCTATATGAACATCTAGGGATGAATCATAGAGAAATCCTTGGAGGGATTCCTAAATAAACTGTTTGATTTATTTCTGGAGAAATAACTGAAGGCATCCATAGAGATTTTTTTCCATAGAGTATTTTTTAAAGAAATACCTAGAGGGATCATAAATAGTTCCGCGATAGAATTTCTGAAAAAAAAATCCAGCGAAAGTTTATAAGATAATGCCAAGAAAAACTTTTGGAGGTATCTCAGGCATTCCTGGACAAAATATTTAGAAAATATTCGAAGAGATTCTTATAAAAATACTTGGAAAAAAATCCTGGAAGATGTCCTAGAGAAACTCCTGAAATAATCCTAGCAGGAATTTCTGGAGAAAAAGCAGCAAGAATTTGCAAAAGGTTTCACTAGTTCACAGCATTTTTGAACTCAGTAAGCTGATGATCATTTTTAGTGCCATGAGTTCGAAAATGTGAAGGATTTTTTTTTTGACTTTCCATACAAGGCTGTTGATTTGAAATCGATTTTTGTTCTATTTTTAAGCAAAGTTGCTCCTTTCATACATCTCAATTTCCGTAACCAATGCTACGATTGAGCTGGTTTTTTTACTGTAACTGGCTAACATCTAATGTTTCAAATGTACGTTGGGAAAGAATTTTTTATTTGATTTTTTTCTTATTGAAAAACAAAAATACAAATCTTCATTATTTCTTGGAAATGTTGCTCAAATTTAAGGAGTTTGGCTTATAATTACCAATATCTCGAATCCTACTAATTTGATGCAAAAATTAAGTTCAGATGATCGAAACATATTATATTCAGCTTTCTATTTATGCAAAAAGATTAAAAATTCGTTGACTGCAACGAAAAATATTTGAATTTTAGTAAATTCCATATTTTTAAAACTGTAGATCTCAGTTTCAGAAAACACTCAAAAACTGTTCTACTTAAAAAAATTTGAAGTACGATCTAGATATCAGAACATAATTATACATCAAAAATTTTGGTCGTTGAAAGAAGTTCATGACTCTCGTTTTTTTTTGTAAACTAGTGTAAAAAGAGTTCTCTAAAAAAACAAGCCTTGAGAAATTGATGATGATTAACCTGGGCTTGTTAGGGGAATATCTGTAAGTAAAAAGAAAATCGCGTTAAGTACTGTTCCTTTGAATTCCACTAAGAATTTGCATTCTTTGGCAGATACGTATTTCGACCTCAACTGTAAGGTCGTCTTCAGTGTCTTGTACTTGACTCGACTCAAGTACAAGAGTCAAGTACAAGACACTGAAGACGACCTTACAGTTGAGGTCGAAATACGTATCTGTCAAAGGATGCAAATTCTTAGTGGAATTCAAACGAACAGTACTTAACGCGATTTTCGTTTTACTTGAGAAATTCCTGGAGAACATTTTGAAGAAATCTGGTAACAATTCCTAAAGCAATAACAACTGGAAATCTATAGCATAAATCACAGCATAAACCTGTGCCAATCTCTGAAAGTATTCCTGGCGGAATTCCTGAAAGCATCTGTGGAATGGAAAAGCAAATAAAGCATTTTTACACTACGTCAGTGAGCTGTTGCCAACATCACGTTGGCAAAAACTTGAAGAAATGTCTACCCCAGCGTCACATGTATGAACTTGTCTAACTTATGATCATATCAACAGACAACGTTTGACGTTTTTTTCTGTTCCAGGAGATAACTAAGAAGAATAGTTTTCAGCAATTTGAAACGAAAAAACCTGAACTATTGCATAGTGCTGATGAGAATATTTTATTTTTTTTACAACGTACTTTGTCAGCAGTGATTGTAGTAACGAAATATGCTAGAGTCTCCGAGATAAACTAAATTATCAATTTTTCGTATAAATGCTGGTTAGGGTAAAGAAGAGCATTTCGTTTAATTATGAGTGATAGTACTTTTTAGATGATTAATTTGATAAAATCCCGCATACTCACTATAACCCGCAATCTCTTCGCTGAAACATTTAAAATTTCACCAACAAGATGTTGAAGGATTTTGAGTTTCAGAAGGCGGACCAAATACATTTGAAAACATTGAGTTTATAACATTGACAGATGGGATACACGCGTTTTTGTATTTAGAGATATACATAAAGCTTTATGGAAATAGTGTTTGATATTCTAATCCGAAACGAAAAAAATAACAACTGAATAACATATCAAGGTATTAATCTTTGATACTAACATACCTCGATATGCTCTTCATTAGATGGTATTCCAGAGGAAAAATAACAAAAATAAATACCATAATTTTGTAGCAACAACACTTAGAAAATATCAAGTCTTGTTGTTTCAATAACAAATACCTGAAATTTCCGCTGTTGTTGTTATCCAAAAGGTATAAAATAGCAAAATAATAACATGTGTTATTATTAGATTATACATTATTCGATAGCTTCATCCCGAGATGAACTAGCTTAGGGTTAAAAATCTCGTTAATACAGACAAAAAAAAAAGATGGCTTGATTATGTAATAGCAAAATCTGTTAGTTATTTTCTCTGCTAACTCAACAGATATCACATCAATACCAAACTCTGCTCAAATACCTCCAATCGTTTCTACGAGTTTCTACAGTCTATATTTTAAAAATGTGTATGGAGTCAACAAGGGAGGAAAAGAGATTTCCAAAAATATGTAGTTTATGAACAGCGCCTTACTCATAAAACGTTTAGACCTAGCACAACACCTAACATCGAAACTACAACCGACATACACAATCAAACGATAACCTAATTCTTGCGACAGGTTTTTCATTGACTGTTGCTGACACTAGACAATAATACCGGTTTAGATTGTTGAATTGAAATTCATACCACGGTATGAATAGCAAAGAACACGTGCTCAACCCAACTTTGCGTTCTTGCAGTCTGAGAGTAGCTTTGCATATCTCTCGATGTCTTCATCCCAAACTGATTATTGTCCATTTGTAGGCAGCCGTGTTTTCCCTTTCACTAGTTGCTTCATTTTATACCTACACACTGTGATAGAAAATGTGGTTTCTGTATATGTTATCCACGTATGAAATCAAAAAGGTAATGGAAAAGGTATCACATGGAGCTTTTCTCGCTTCATGGGTCACATGAAAGTCTATCAGAGAAATCACAGGTGTACAAACACAAAGTTCATGATCGACGTCTGTTTATCGTCGCCCTCCATACAAGCGGTGGTTATACTGACCCGATCAGAAAGGCATAACAAAAATGTAACAGAATTATATCAGCGGTTGATAGATATATCAACGTTTGATATATTTAGATATATTTGACAAAAATGATTTGAAAACCTGATTTAATTATATCAGAATTATAACAAGGTCAGTTATAATACAAAAAAAAAATATTTTGATCATCTTTATATGAACATTATAACAAACTCAGTTATAGTTTTGAAAATGCAGTTTGTGTCAAATGAATATTTTACAGGTGGTGTTTGGTACGCAATTACACCGCTGTGTGGCGGTACTGCGCCTGTGAAATTCAGGATTTTTAACAATCATGATCCAGACCTTTAAGAAAATTCAGGTTATTCATTAAATTTATTTATTGACATACTTGTATTTAGATTCAGGGTTATCCCTCATTGGAAGTTCAAAATCAATTTTTTGATTATCTTTCAAATTCACTAACACAAATTGAAATTCAAACCTTAAATAAACAAATGCAGTATTTTTGACATGTTTGAATCATGATCCAAATGTTTAAGAAAGCTCAGATGGATATTTTCGCGCTAATATTCACTGTACTTCACACAGAGCGTTCATGATTAACAAAAATTTTAATCATGATTAATCATTGATGATTAAAATTCCAATTTTGGTGATTATTGATTATGATTAATGATTAATTTGATTTTTAGGATGATTAAAGATTATGATTAATGATTAAAATTGCTTTCATCTGTGATTATTGATTATGATTTATGATTAAAAATGGCTCATTGATTAAAAATCATGATTAATCATGATTAATCAATCACAAAAAACTGGAAATGATTAAAATATATTTAATGTTTAACATGTTTTTGAAGTTTCAAAAGTAAAAAATAACTCTGTCCGGGAGATTTTTGAAAAAAAGTATTATAAATTATATTATTTAGAACAGCATTTGAACCATTGGATTGGAATTGGAATTGGATCATATATTTTATATGATGAATCATTTTTGGTGATGAATGATTAATGATTGATTAAAATTTTTTCTTATGATTATGATTACTGATTAATGATTAGATTGCAAAAACAGTGTGATTAAGATTAATGATTAATGATTAAATGAAATTAATTTGTGATTATGATTAATGATTTTGATTAATCTTAATCATTAATCATTAATCATGATTAAATTTATGATTAATCATTAACGCTCTGACTTCACATGATTAATAGAATGCAGTGAATATATTTTCATGGTCGATGTTTTGATTTACAGCGAGAAAACTGCTTTTTATTTTCCAAAAAATGATGACGGATGCTTAAAGCCTTAAGATCATCAGTATCTTAGTGATGAGGCCACAATATTTAGTTCCTTAGCGAATGATTTTATATAGCATCACACAGCAACGTAGTTTAAAAAAATAAGAAATGAGTATCCCAGCAGTTGTCATTGTAGGTGAGCCACACTAGAGTACCTAGTAAAATTTAATGCCCAACGTATGCAATGATTTAACCCTCCTAATATGTTAGTGTTTACGCGTATGTCCTTCCCCTCAACAATTGGAACTGGTCCTGTCCTTCCCCCCATCGATTTCAAGCTAGTCGAATGTCAACAACATCCGCCTCTGTTCGAGCATAGTCGCAGAGCACAGTCCGCAAAATCGAGTGTTATTCCACGTTTTATTTCGTTTTCCGACTCGGATTTCGGTTCTCTCCGTTTCCTGCTACGGTGTTCGAGTTTCGTGTTTGGCATTCCCGCGTACAGTTAGGCTTTTGCACCACGAAGGCGTAGCGTACGTTCAGCGTGCTTGTCTGGGTCATATTGACCCCAACTTCCTACTAGGGTTGATGCAACTCTGAAACGGTCACATGAAGCTATGATAAGTGAGGCAACAAAATGGATATTAAAAGGATGACTTTCATTGAAACTGTTAACACTCATGAAGTAAGGTTTAAGTTTCACAAATAGGTTTTGCAGTATGTGGTCCCATTCAAGATTATTCTAATAAATTATTCTGAAATTAGAAGTTTTATCATTAACATGATACAACTGGAACAATTAGTCGTCTGCAAATGAAAATCACCTTAGTTTTTGAAGAATTGATTATTATCTAAATAATTTGTGGAGCTTTGAAATGTATATCTAATTTGGTCACGCCATGTCGTTAGTCACGTTTTCATTGCCATGCAATTAACGTCCATATCAATTCAGTAGAAATATTATGCCTCTCAAGAAAAATCAGAATATGGCGATTATCTGCCTCTGTCTTCTGATATTAGCGCGACAGTCACTAATCATAACAGCGTCACCAGATTTAAAAGTATATAATTCCACTATATGGGGTTTGACAGCAAGAACACTCATTCCACTGAGCTACTCTTGCCGTTCGTCACAAATACATTCGAAAACATCTGTCACTTCGCGAAACCCACGTGATTTTGTTTTTGGCGGGAACACTTTTTCTTCTGTTTTGCCTTGCGACTGTCATGCGGCGGTATGCCTTGCGAGCGTACGAACGCCGCAGGACTCTAATAAAAGATAAGCGCGACAATACAGCTTCTTATTATCTGCAAACATGTGGTGTGGATGTTACATACTCAAAGATGAAGGAAGGCCGTTGATAAATAAGGCTAACATCAATGGTCCTGAAACCGATCTTTGTGGCACGCTCGATAGAGTACCGATCGGGCTTCAATGATTTCCTTTAACTTCCATAATTTTAAAGCGGTTATTCAAATAGGATTTACTTAATGAAACAGAATCTCAACTGAAAACAAATAGATGTGATAATCTGTGCAGTAGTCCAAAATGAGAAACACTGTTGAAAGCTTTTAAAAAACCAATCAATAGCAGAAGGTTATTTCTTTTTTACCGATGTGTTGATGGACATCGTCATGCATGCCGAAGCAAATGCCGAACACGTGCTTTCAACTAGTGGGTGAGTTTCTTGTTTAAACTATTTTTGCTGAAAATAAAAACATTATATGATATCACGAGGCAAAGCAAACGCCACAGTTTGTCAATTCTTGTACCATGTAATGTTGAAATTGTGCTTTAAACACTGCATTTTTTTATTTTATAAGCCATCTAAAACTGACAATCTTCAGAAATGCACACTAACGCCACGATGCGGTGAAATTTTAAACCACCAGACTACTGCATAACTTTGCCATAGGCAGGAACTTTCTTGATGGTGAGGAACATTAGATAATTATTTAATAACACATGTCGAAATGTTCTGATTTAATTGCTCGCTGTCCATTAATTACGTAAGGGTTTTTGGGGGGAGGGGGGTTTGAGAAATCTTACGCTACATACAAAAATATTTGGTTTCTCATACAAAAAATCTTACAAGAGGGGGAGGGGGAATTAAAAAATCGTAAAAAATCCCTTACGTAATAAATGGACAGCCCCCTAGCACCGAGAGAAGGTGAAATTTAATACCACTCTTTTCACTGTTTAGCCATTAACTATCTCTACAACTTTGATGAAGATACGACATGTATTTCGGGTCTGAATCATGAGAAAAAGCATGCCAAAATGCAGAGAAAATTATTTTATTCCTAATCACTTAACCTAATTTACAGCTCCTTTGTCCACTAGGGCACTACGTGAGCGATTCCAATTGGACGTTGCACTTACACATTGTACAGCGCCTAAATGTATACTATTCTAATTCAACTATATCGAACTGGTGCCTGGTGCTGCTTTCATTTTTCTACCCTGTCCACAGTAGAATGATGAGCACGATGATGCTGATGCTGATGTGTGGCTGTTTGTTCCTTTTCCAGTCCAATTGGGGGTCGTACATTATGAGTTGCGGTTCGCCGATATCCAAGTTTCCGGGTCCGTTGGAGCATATGCTCCGAAGAGGGTCAGGTGTCAGCTGCTCTCGGGGGGAAGAGCAACTGACGAAAAATTGCATGTACCGGGGCTGGGATCGAACCCATGACCATCCGCTTATGAAGCGAACGTGTGGACCACTACG
>NC_085137.1:421398665-421423665 GCF_035046485.1 Aedes albopictus
CTTCTCTCTCTACTAACTCCTTCGCACGACATTTTGCTAATTCAGTTCTAATCACCATCTGCTCTACCTCTTCTAAAGTCATGTCATCCTTCATAAGTAATTTGTGCTTCAAATCCTGGTCTCTCAATCCAAAAATGATTTTGTCCTTAATTGCTTCATCCTTATGCGCCCCAAACCCACAGTGACTGGCTAATAATTTTAAAGCCAAAACATAATTTTCAGCAGGCTCATCAACACCCTGCACACGCCCATGAAATTTGTGCCTGTGCATCATGTTCGGTTGCACTTTGTCCAATCTTTCCTTTAATTTGCTAATCATGTCATTATAGTCAATTTCCGCAATATCTTTTCCAGGGTAAATAAGCTCTATTTCGTCAAAAATAACAGATCCACTAAGCGCTATGAAGAGATTCTTTCTATTGTTTTCCGAAATGTTATTCAACTGGTATAGGATGTTCATTCGTTTCATATAACTTGTGAAGCTGGACCCACGAACATAGTGGTCCACGCTACCGATCATTGTAGACATGCTGACAATTGAAATATACCAAATGTACTCAAAAACGATACAGAGTGAATTGACTTACTTGATCTGTTGATTCTTACTATCCACTCGTTGTTCCCAATCAGTGATGATCGGCTCGTCAAAATTCACATCAGCAACAAGCGGTTCACCTGCTTTTCTCACCCACGTCACGTTCGCCTCACCGACGATCGTTCTCACCAACGTTGATCTCACCAGCTCTGCTTCACTGACGTTACAATTCGCTCTTTCTCACGCAATGCTCACTTCTTCTCACTCTCAACCGAATAATCTCTCTGCCGATTCTTACACCACTATTTGCTTCTTCAACTTCACAATTTGGCTCAGCTATCTCCACCACTAGTTTCCACCAACCGCTTCTCTCAAACTCACTAAAATTTCTTTATTGTAATGCCAGCCCAATAATAGCCTTCAATAGCTTCACTTCTGCGCCTACAAAATGGCGGACTAAGTGGGATCCCCGAAATTTGCAATGGCTAATCTGCTTTACATGGACATACGGTCCAACTCATAAAGAATACCGTTTTTTTTTGCTATTTATCACACTTTCCGTCACTTGTTTCTTTTATCTTCACTAATTGCCACACTAGTCAGCTGCAATTCCGATTCTTCCAGCCCACTGACCAGAATTACCAAGCCACGTGTTAACTAGCAAAATTAGCAAACCTGCGCTACACGGCTTTTCAATGCACGCTTCCACTAACCGCTGCGAGGAAAATCAGTTCTTTTTTGTGTCTATTTCACTACTTGGCTTAAATTCTTCTCAACTCGTCGTCCACTTATAATGTTCAATATAAATTACCAATTGGAGTTTCTTCTAATAGAAGTAAAAACACGTCTGCTTCGTTAGTCTTCCAAATTACAAGAGATCGAACTCGATCTAGGTTTATTCACTTATCGTTCACTTATCGTTTCCTCTCTATGCTCTCATAACTCTCTCGAAAGGGTTTCGCTATTTTCCCGATCATAACAATTACACCCTCTAAAGCAATGTTGAACAGCAAGCACGAAAGACCATCACCTTGCCGTAACCCTCTGCGAGATTCGAAGGGACTCGAGAATGTCCCTGATACTCGAACTACGCACATCACTCGATCCATCGTCTCCTTGATCAACCGTATCAGTTTATCCGGGAATCCGTATTCGTGCATAATCTGCCATAGCTGTTCTCGATCGATTGTATCATACGCCGATTTGAAATCGATGAACAAGTGATGTGTGGGCACGTTGTATTCGCGGCATTTCTGCAACACCTGGCGGATGGCGAACATCTGGTCCGTTGTAGCGCGTTCACCCATAAATCCAGCCTGATATTGCCCCACGAACTCCCTTGCAATCGGTTATAGTCGGCGGCATAAAATTTGAGAGAGTATCTTGTAGGCAGCGCTCAGTAGTGTGATCGCGCGGTAGTTCCCGCAATCCAACTTGTCGCCCTTTTTGTAGATGGGACACACGATACCTTCCATCCATTCCTCCGGTAGTACTTCCTCCAAATCTTGGTAATGACCCAGTGTAGTGCTCTCACCAGTGCTTCTCCACCGTATTTTAGAAGCTCGCTTGGTAGTTGATCTGCTCCAGCGGCTTTGTTGTTTTTCAACCGACCAACCTCCTCCTCAATCTCTTGGAGGTCAGGGGCCGGAAGTCTTTCGTCCTGTGCACATACTCCTAGATCTGTTACCACGCCACCTTCGGTACTTGCAACGTCGCCATTGAGGTGCTCATCGTAATGCTGCCGCCACCTCTCGACCACCTCACGCTCGCTCGTGAGAATATTCCCGTGGTTATCTCGGCACATGTCGGCTTGTGGCACAAAGCCTCTGCGCGAGCGGTTCAGCTTCTCGTAGAACTTTCGTGTGTCCTTAGCGCGGTACAGCTCTTCCATCCCTTCGCGATCTCGTTCTTCCTGCTGGCGCTTCTTCATCCGGAAGACTGAGTTCTGCCTGTTCCGCGCCTGTTTGTAACGTGCCTCATTCGCTCTCGTACGGTGTTGCAGCATTCTCGCCCATGCTGCATTCTTCTCGTTTTTCAACTGTTCACATTCGCCGTCGTACCAGTCGTTTCTGTGATTCGGAGTCGCGAAGCCTAGTGCTGTAGCCGAGGTACTACCTATGGCGGATCGGATGGCCCTCCAGCCATCTTCAAGTGTAGCTGCGCCAAGCTGCTCTTCCGTTGGTAGGGCCACTGCTAACTGCTGCGCGTAGTCTTGAGCCACTTCTACGTTACGCAGCTGCTCGATGTTGAGCCGCGGCGTTCGACTTCGACTCGTGGTGATAACTGTCGAAAGTTTTGAGCGCATGCATACAGCGACTAAGTAGTGATCCGAATCTATATTCGCACTGCGGTATGTGCAGACATTGGTTATATCCGAGAAGAATTTACCGTCGATTAGAACGTGGTCGATTTGATTTTCTGTTTGTTGGTCGGGTGATCTCCAGGTGGCTTTGTGGATATCTTTGCGGGGGAAGAAGGTGCTTCGGACTACCATACTACGGGAGGCTGCAAAGTTTACGCATCGCTGGCCGTTATCATTCGATACGGCGTGCAGGCTGTTTCGCCCGATTACCGGTCTGTACATTTCCTCCCTTCCTACCTGCGCGTTCATGTCGCCGACAACGATTTTCACGTCACACGGCGAGCAACCATCGTATGTTTGCTCTAACTGCGCGTAGAACGCTTCTTTCTCGTCATCAGGTCTCCCTTCGTGTGGGCAGTGGACGTTGATGATGCTGTAGTTGAAGAAACGGCCCTTAACTCTTAACATGCACATCCTTGCGTTGATCGGCTGCCACCCGATCACACGTTGTCGCATCTTGCCCAACACTATAAATCCTGTTCCCAGTTCATTGGTGGTGCCACAGCTTTGGTAGAAGGTAGCCGCTCGATGCCCGCTTTTCCACACTTTCTGTCCAGTCCAACAGAGTTCCTGCAACGCCACGATGTCGAAGTTGCGGGGATGTAGTTCGTCGTAGATTATCCTGTCACATCCTGCGAAACCTAGTGACTTGCAATTCCATGTTCCAAGTTTCCAATCGTAGTCCTTATTTCGTCGCGTGGGTCTTTGCCGATTGTATCGAGTCGTATTTTCTCCTATGTTATTCGCAATGGGGATTTTTACGGGTGGCTTATTGGGCCTACGCCAACACTCCTGTCTCGCCGGAGGGCCATCGTGCCAGTTCTGTTTAACGTCCCAACCAACACTAGGACGACCACGCTGATGGGCGAGGGGCGAATCACTAGCGCATTTTCGATTCAGCCTTGCGTATTGACATACGCATTGGCGCATTTTGTTACGCATTAGCGTATTAAGGTACGCATTTCTCGCGCATTTCTAAAATTGAACAACACCTGTCAAAATTTTACAGCATGCACTTTTCAACGCATTGATAAAATTGTTCGTATTTTTATACGCATTGACATAAAAAACTTGCATTTTTCTACGCATTGATAGAAAACACGCATTTTTCTATGCATTGACAGAAAACACGCATTTTTATGCGCATTGGTAGAATGCTCGCATTTTTATACGCATTGATAAATAACACGCATTTTCCTACGCATTGGCGTATTTTTCAACAAATTATGTATTAAAACCCCAAAAATTCGTCATGCATTCCTGTGCATTTTTCAACGCATTGGATATTTTGGTGCATTTTTCAACGCATTACATTTTCAAATGCATTTTTCAACGCGTTGGAGCATTTTGTAACGCATTTCCATCAAAACGCATTTTCGATTCAGTTGTTTTGGAAGTGATCCGCCCCTCGCTGATGGGGCTACCACCTTGGATCTAGCTGGGCGTGGTGCAGCGTTTCTTACTCAGCCGCTGGATGCCAGAACAGACGCTGTTTGAGCCGCACCTCCTTGGTGAACAAACGCTCGAATCGTACCTCCTCAATCTAGCTGAAGTCAGAAGGACAACAGTGCCCAGGCTGCACTACACTGAACGAAAACCCCATCCCGAAATCGACTGATTTGTCCGACCATCCATTCCAAATTACCAAAATCGTGTTCTCGAATGACGAATCAGTCATACGGCAATCATCCTAAAAAGCCGATGACGATCATCTTGTTCGCGTATGAGTCGACGCACGCTGTCTAAATGATTATTAGTTGCAGAGCGTAGGCCGCTCAGATGCACCGAATTTATTCATCGATAGCGTAACAAGTTCCTTGATCGTGACACCCGGGTCGTTGACGAGTTAGCGTCGCATGTCTTGGACATGCCATCTTTTTTTGAATAGGATGCCCGCGAGGGTATCCTGGTCACAAAGCACATCATTTTTTTGGAAAAGATAGCGGTGACATTATTGTTATCAATCGCTAAAAAACAAGGTCGCTCGACCATATGGTTGACATTCAATTTTCATATCACTGTCATCCGGTTTTAGGATGACATCATTCGGTCGGTGGACCATACGGTTTCCGACCAAATGTCGTTAAGGGGCGTGATCGTATCGCCTCTCAGTCGATCTTGGGCGGGGAGTTTCATTCAGTGTAGGCGCCGTCCACAAATTACGTAACGCTCTAGGGGGGGGGAGTACTACCGAGCGTTACGGCCCATACAAAAATTTTAGGATTTTCATACAAAAAAGCGTTACGGAGGGGGGAGGGGGGTCTAAAAATGTCGATTTTAGCGTTACGTAATAAATGGATGCTGCCCTACCAGCTAAGCACACAACTCTTAGCTGGCGGTCTTTGTCATCGCTTGGCCCGTGGAAGCATGAGGTAGGAACTTGTGAGGAACAGAGCTATGTTGGACGCTCTCCTTATCGACTCACCGTTTTGCAGCCCACTTTTTTTTTATACTAAATATTAAAACAGGATGTAGTACATGATTTGGTCAAAAGTTTAAGCAACTTACAAGTTTACTTTGAATAATGAATTACAAACTGATTGAAAAATGTTTTCGTCATTTAAATAAAACTAATAAATAATAATTATTGACCTGTTTTGTGCCACTAGTTGCTTATGCACTAAACGTACCGCGTCGAACCCAGCGGTGTTGGTAGTCCTCGATTTGACATGGACTGTTATGCAACATGCAAAATGCAACCTGTCTGTCAAATGCATTCCTCTCTCGTGTGCACGAGAGAGCGTGAAACACGATGGCCACAAACATCACGCTAAATTTGCTTTACCCATTAGCTTGTATGTTTAAGATGTTAAAGTCCTTCCTTGGATTTTTAGCCACTGCTTCTTCTACTGGGTAAGTGATACTATTTTCATAAATCTTTATTCGGATACGTCCGATATCAATACATAGATAGCTGTTGATAAACAGTAAAATTGGCAACAAGATTCTGAACTCTTTATTATTCGACAAGCTTTTGTGTGTGCTGAATGTCGCGTGCAATCCCCGTCTTCGGCTTTGTTGTGTGTGGACTGGGCGGGCAGGTCAGTCGCAAATCCGCGCACCGTCGTCATCCAGTCGTCAGTGATCGCCGTCGCGAGTTGGTGTCCGAATCGAAAGGAAACAGAGTTTTTTTTTTTTTTTTCTTTGGACTTGTCTTTTCGACTGGCTAAGACCATTGGTTGGTCCATCTCGCCTATAAACAGAGTTTAGGAGGTACCGTTTCAATCCGCGAACTCATCGTCTTCGGTGTTTTGTGTTTTTTCTTTTCACCCTGCCTCTCGGTGCGCGTTGCCAACGAAGAGTATTCTGGCTGTGGTGCCTTTATTCCCCCCGAACACCCAATATTTTGACAGCTACAGAAAACTTGGGGCCGCTCGACTCGAGAGTGGTGTCTTCGATTTCGTCGGACGGAAAAGCAAAACAACAGCGGAAAATAGCTGGTGTGTTGGAGTTTTTCGCGAGGGAAAACGCGCGAGTGAGTGCGTAGCACAGAGTGACAAGATCGCAAGAAGAGGACCAGCAGCAACAGGGAGCGGGTTTTCCTTTTGAGATTTTTCCGAATTATATATTTTCTCAGCCGCTGCTAAGTGCGAGCCAGTGTGTGTATTATTCCTTTGCGCCTCCGCTAGTGGTGCGCTGCGGTTTAGTGAATTTGGCAGTGTAAGGTTTCGGGGTGAAAGTGTTCCTTGGCCTCGCTCGATCGGATGCTGGCTGGCTTGTTCGGTGCATTTTCCGTGACGGGAGTGTGAAGTTGTGTGGTGCGTTCCAGAAGATTTATATTCCTGGTTCACTAACAGAAACCGGATTCCGGTGTTCCCCACAAGTGCGTCGTGTAGTGCATCGGAAGTGTCCATTCTCCGGAAACGACGGAAACTCGTCTAATCTCCCAGCTGCAGCAGTATCGCACGATGGCGGAAAATAAAGGAATGTTGCTGGCCAAGTCCGTTCAGAAGCACGCCGGAAGGGCTAAGGAAAAGGTATGTGTCCGTCCACCGGGTTAAGATCATATGGAACCGATGGCCACGACAAAAGTGCTGCTCACCGGCTCGAGGGATGGCACATTGGCTAATCCTGTATGAGGGGGTACAAAAATAGATTGGAGCTCTCTTCACGGACGCGAAGATTTTCGTCACCGACTGCCACTCGACGACGGATGACGGCAGTGTGATGATGATGGTGATCAGGCCCGAATCTGTTGTCTGTGGGTATAAGGGACCGGTAATACTTGGTTTCTCATGGCCAAGGTCCCAATAAGTTATTCGGCAGATCTATTTACTACTTTTAAAGAAAGGAATAAAATATATCTGACACTAAGTCTTATAAGCAGTGGTCAAGAGACTTTTGCAATTAATCTGAAGATGGATTCGGAATGTCTCTTGACCTCTGAAGATCTAAAAAACTCTAATTGTTTCATATCAATCCAGGGTGTCTTCTATGTACATTATTTTCCAAGCATAATTTGTCTGGGAATTCAATCAACAATCTGATTGTTTTGTTTTGTACATGAGAGGTACGGTCAGTTAACCAGTAGTTATGGCTACAGTACCTCAAATTGGTCATAGATAGTTGATTTTTACCTTTAACCCTTTTCTTCCCACGACTTTGAACGACTATTTCTATGCCAAGAAAGCGTTTCCGAAAAAAGTGTTTGAACAAAAGTTATGAAAAATTCCGAAATCAACGAAAAAGTTTTTAGTTGTAAATCAATAGTCTTTTGCTTGTTTATCAATAGTTGCACTATTGAAACAAGTAGTTGGCAGTTGGGTTCACCTAATGAGGTTACAACCATATGATAAAAACTATTACATCATATTCATCTAATTCCGTTTGTCTCGATTTCGTCGACAATCGATGGTGCTCTAGAGCAACCATGGGAAGTAGAGGGTTAATGGTGCACATGCAAATCAACATGAAAAACATTGGTAATAAAACATCTCGTTCACATATTAAGTTGGTTCAATTAATTTTATTAGTTTTTTTTTTGAAATATTGCGGTCTTGTCCATAGAATCTTTATTACCTTCACGTACCCGACCCCCGACAACTCATTTTGAAAATGCTGGCATTTCGTCAATTTTCATTCGATGTTTTTTTAAATCGCCCTTAATCGATCATAAATTGGTGCAGGTTTCTTACACTCAAGTGGCCATGTAATTTCCGGAGATATTCCGGATAGTACTATGGTCAGGGGGGAGGGGAGTACCAAAGCCAAGGTACACAAATTACGTAACTCTAAAATTGGTAATTTCAGACCCCCTCCCTCCCCCTTGTGACGTTTTTTGTATGGAAATATAAAAACTTTTGTATCCCTGGCTAAGTTCGCAGGGGTTGACGGTATTAAAGTGAAGCATTTTGATTATTGTAATGTAGTGTTCTTTAGTGAAACATATCACCTTTTTAACACTTTAATGCGCCTCCAACGGTTCATCACGAACCGGCTGCTGCAGATGGAGTATGGCTGATCATATGCATCAGACATGCTCGATAAACAGGAGGAACCGCCGGGGCTCAGTAGAGTCTATTCCCAAGCAATAGTTCCAAGTCGGTTGGATTTGAGAAGGTTTTGATTATCGTTACAAATCCTAATGAAAGTATTATAGGATTTGTGACAGGTTTTGGAACCTTTTACAGCCATCTGACTTCAACATGTTGTTTGGGCTCTATTTCCCACGTTTCTCGGTTGATTTTTATTACATAGTAATTTATTAATGTCGATGTTAGTTGGTCATATTTTATTTAAATAAAGCAATAAAAATCGACCGAAGAATCAATAGTGGGAAGGAGATTTGCAGCACTTAATTGTGCTGATAGATTTAAAGCTAACGTGCGAACACTTAAACTCATTGTTGACGTCAATGCATTCGACGTGACATTTTGGACAAAAACTGACTGCTTTATATTAACTGAACAACGTTACTTGTGTATGACTAGGTTGACATTTCTAGACTACGCTTGAGAAAACGACATGGTTCATCTAGGTAGGACCGATAAGACAATTGAACGAATTTGAATATTTTTAATAGTATTTGTAGCGGGATGAAAGTTGACATGAAATCTTTATTATTTTAAAATTTTATTGCAATCAACTGACCAACTTAACGTATTTTTGATTATCTCTTAGATGTTCAGAAGTTCAGTTACATGTTTCTGTGGATTTTGGAGCGATGACAATTTAAGGACACAAGAGATGAAGACAAGTAGAAAACGATTAGCGAAATCAAGAAAACAATTTGACACAGGATCGACTATATTTTAACATACAGGGTTCGATTGATTCGATGAAAAAAAAACACCATACGACAACTGACTTAACGAGGAGAAAAACATATTTAACCATACCACAAAATCAAACAAGGAGACAAACACAAACCGTGTGACCATACCACTACATAGGCAAATCCTGACTGATTGACCAATTGAAAACTTTCCAATCTTCTACCGTATCTTTCTCAGTCAGTTGCAACAGTGTCTTAATGGATATCATTTTCCGCGTACTGCTGGCAAACTGCTTCTGAAAGATTACGTACTCTTTTCTATCTTCGGGTCTAGTGTAGAGGTTTAAACTCTATTCAGAGTGCAGCTAGAAACCTAGCAAAAAAAAATATATATAAAAACTTTTGTATGGATCGTAACGCTAAGCTGGACTCCCCCTCTTCCCCTATAGCGTTACGTAATTTGTGT
Organism: Aedes albopictus; assembly: GCF_035046485.1. Taxonomy (NCBI): domain Eukaryota; kingdom Metazoa; phylum Arthropoda; class Insecta; order Diptera; family Culicidae; genus Aedes; species Aedes albopictus. The sequence continues at coordinate 421,408,243 of NC_085137.1, forward strand.
ACGATGCCAAATGGCTAAAAATGATTATTTCGTATGTTATTGTGTTTGAGCGGCCCCCGCGAAACCTGTTCCAGGTGTTCCGGAGCGACCCTATCAATTGATACATACTTCTGTCTATCTTTCCTGCCCCATTCTCTCGAAATGATAAAGATTGATACGTCGCACGGCATGTTTTGATTGCAAACCAGAAATGTCCACGATGATGCCCCCGTGGAACCTGTGCTCAGGCGGATTTAAGGGGGAGCAAAGGGGGCAAGTGCCCCGGGCCCCCCGATTAGGGGGGGGGGGCAAGAATACCGAAGCACTTTATATTTTGTTCAACAAAACTATTTAAAATAGACTTCCATACACGATCGGCATCATTATGGACTCAAATTTGAAATGGGGTGGCCAAGTAAACGAGATTACCAAAAGAGTCTACAACACGCTGCGCACATTCAGACGATTTCAGAAAGTACTGTCCGTTCAAACCCGGAAAAAACTAATGCAAGCAGTACTAATACCGATCTTCACCTACGCCGATGTAGTTTTTTTCCCTGGACTCTCAGCTGCGCAAAGAGAGCAACTAAATCGCTGCTTCAAGTCGTCGGTGAGGTTTGTGTACGGACTGCGACGGCGAGACTCAACTCAAGCGGTGCGGCACACAATACTTGGGTGCGAGCTCCTAGAAAACTACCGTCGCCGTGTATGCCACTTCATGTACGGTGCGTACCATGGCAGTCATCCGGATTACATCCGACAGCACACACCAGTAGGACGAAATGAGCGAGCCAGGTCTTTCGTTCTGCCACATCACACCACCAGCGCTCGGAAAGGTGTTCTGGTGTACGGAGCATCCACCTGGAATTCCCTTCCGCTCAATGTTAGGCAACAGTCTTCACTAGCAGCTCTTAAAGCTGCGCTCAACAGAGACAACTAAGAATAGCTTGTACAATCAGATAAGATCTAGTTTACTATATTGTTTATTTTTAATGTGTTTCTAGTCCTTGACTTGGTTAAAAGTTAATGTAACTGACAGGTTTACGTTGAATAATAAATTACAATTACAATTAAATTACAATTAAATTATATTTTATTCAGAGTAGTTGTCTTTGGGTTCCTTCAGGGTATCCAGATTATATCATAATCTGAATTTTCACTTGAGAATACATAAATCGAAGTTCGAAATTTCACAATCGTTGGTGCACTGGAACTATTTTAAGAATGGATTTGAAGTATTTGCGGATTTTTTCGTTGGTATGAGCTGCCATTCTAGAATCATTAAACGATTTTTTCATTTTATTTATTAGGTAAAGCAAAACACTTTTTATCCTTACAAACTAAATAAAAACAATATTTTAACTGCTAAAAACTCGAATTGTTTAGAATTGAGTTGTATTTCCGACAATGATCATTTTGAGGAATCGGTTTTAATACATGATCGCAGTTATTTCATCGCTAGTGAAGTGCTACAGTACCTATACAAATATTTTTTAAAGTGATTTTTTTCTTCTAATTTTGGTATACACATTTTTTCTAAACTTCTTGAAAGTTCTTATTTATTTTGGGTTTAATATTATTGAGAGTTTTTTGCTACTGTCCCCCTAGAGTCCTAAATTTGTTCAATCTGAATTTGGAAATACCCGCAGAATATCCCAATTCCAAATAAAATTTCATTTATTTTAACTCTTATTTTATTTTTTTTTAGTTAGCATCTTACAATTACGGATGAAAGTATAAAATATGTGTACTATCTGAATAAGATAACATTAAAAAAAAACACACACACAAAATAAATGATCGCATCATTGTCGAAATTTTGGAGAATTGCTTTGAATATACATTTTTTATAGAGCTTCAGAAGAACGCTATATTCGGCCTATATTTTCATGAATACATTATAAAACGCGATTGAAAATAAATTAAACAAATAAATATTTGAAGAAACAAAACAGTTGTGTCAAAATTACATAGTTTCATTCAAAATCGCAAGAACACTAAAAAATTTAAAAAAATATATAAAAAGTAAAAAAATCACCGCATTTTGGAAAAAAAAATTAAAAAAGAAAAAAAAACTTCGAAAAAATGTTAATGTATGTTAATGTATCTTCAAAATCTTGCTTTTGGGGGGCCCACTTTATAGGGTTTGCCCCGGGCCCCCCGATGCCTAAATTTGGCACTGCCTGTGCTAGATGTTCCGGGGTGGCCATATTAGTTGATACAGACTTCAGTCTATCGTTTCTGACTCAGTCATTCGAAATCATGAAGTTTGATATGTTGCACGGGGGTCTGTGACATTTGGCATAAAGTCTATTGGCATAAGGACATTTGGCATAAGGTCACTTGGCATAAAGACATTTGGCATAACGGTCATTTGGCATAATGGACACTTGGCATAATAAAGAAGGGTGCATTTCGATTATGTCAAATGTCCATTATGCCACATGACCATTATGCCAAATGTCTTTATGCCAAGTGACCTTATGCCAAACGACCTTATGCCAAATGACTTTATGCCAAATGTCATGCTCCCCCAGGTAACCACTAAGCATTTGAATAAGCCGTAAACCAGGCCGTTTTCAGCATTTGAACTGCTTTCAGCCCTACATAAGACGAATTTCGCCCCAAATCGTATTCGGAGTTGGCAGCACCCTCTCAGATTACAATGAAACTTTCTGGGTATGTACACCAAGACTAGATAAGCCACTTTGCATACTTAGTTTCTTCAAAATTTATCTGGACTGACTTTTGAAAAGGGCTAAACTTTTTTATGGATTTTTTAAAATTGTTTTTAATCAAAAAATGACTACTCCTACAAAAAAGTGTTGTATGGGTGATTATCACAAAATAAGTCAAATTTTAAGAAAAAAATACTGAAAAAAATCCAAAATGAGCCCTACACTGAAAAAAATCATTTCTAAAAATTCAAAGTTGATTTAAAAAAAAATACCATTTTTGATTTTGATGAAATTTTGTCTCAAGACAGGTAATTATGTTCCCTACCAACCGTCCATACATCACAAGATAGGCACTTTTAAGGAAAAAAGTTTTTCTAACAAAAACTTTTTCATGTCCAAATTATTATTTTTTCAGTGTCTTTTTTTAAAAACAAACTAAACCAGTGAAGGTTATCTAGTAATCTCAAAATGCAATGAAACTTATTGTGTCATATGCGACAATGCAATGCACCCATATTCACGCAGCAGCACTCTAGAAGTACGAAACAATATACAATTAGAACACGCATTTCATACGTGCTGCTGTAATTTCTACCCAAACGTTTCTACCCCATGTTCTTACCTAATATTAGGTAAGGCTATTTATTAGATTCGAACTACCTAATCGAAAAAAAAAATCAAGAGTTGTACCTAAAGCAAATATGAACAAAACAAGAAAATGAATCGGTATCATTCAACGTGTTACTTCTCTTTGGTTATTAAAGGCAGTTCTGAAAAGTAATGGATCAATCGTATAAATCAAAATTCAACAAATTCAAGTGCAGTGCAAAAATAAACAATCCAAAGTGCAACCGTCATAATCTACGGGGCATGTCATTAAGATTGATAGATAAGATTCATTCCATGGGATATACACATGAAATCGACGAATCGATGAGTATTTGTGAGTCATGTCGTGGATTGATAAGTCACAACAGAAGCCCGAATACGAAAAAACGCCGATCGGATGGAAACGACGAAACTATGCAACCATCATTTAGTGGGCAGCAACATCATGATGTTCCAGAACCAGAACCGTCAACGAGTGGTCAACAAATCGAACATGAGCTGGGTAAGTAAGCCTTCAACGTGTTAGCTTCTTTAATATAACTAATTTTGCAGCTCGTTGCAAAACTACATTTTTCAGTATTCTTCGTATTTATCCAACCCGGCAAGCCTCGTTGGATAAATGTACTACTTGTGCGAAAAAAAAATCATTTTTGCAACTCGTTGCATAAATAACTATCATTAACTTCCCACTGTATTCATTATTATATTGTTAACCTTAACTTTTATCTTACAGATATGGTACCATCTATTCCATCATTGGAGTCAATTCCGTCAACAGATCAACTACAGGGTCCCCATAATATTGAGAAGTTTAATACCATTGCTGAAACATTGAGTTTATCGCCAATCTCATCTAGAAACATGAGAAGTATGGAATATCGCATAAACAAATCATTGCAGATTACGAAAGCAGTTCGAAAAAATATCTTCGGAATAGATTCAACGGATGTTGGCAAAGTGGAGGCGTATGACGAGATAATTATGCAGTTAAAGGATAAGTTCAATCACCCTACAACTGACAGAAGCGAACAGATTAAAATACTATCTGTACTTCCTAAGTCTTGGTCGGTAAATAAAATCACAAGAGAGTTTAACGCACCAATGTATATGGCGAGGCAGGTGAAGGATTTGTACCACCGAAAAAAGAAGGGGGCATGGTATTGATGACGATACAAAACAAATAGTAAGAGAATTTTTTGATGATAATGATATCAGCAGGCCAATGCCAGGAACAAATGATTTTGTTTCTGAGGTTCGAAATGGAAAAAAACAACAAGTTCAAAAACGACTTTTTATGATGTCGCTCAAAGAGGCTTATATGATTTTTGTAGATATGTACAAAACTGTGAATATTGGTTTCACAGTATTTACACAGTTGCGACCAAAGCATTGTATTTTACTTGATTCTACTGGTATACATAATGTATGCATATGTACTATTCATGAAAATGTAAATTTAATGTTCAACAGTATAAGAATTGTGTCACAAGATGAAATAATACAAAAAATGCTTTGCGATATTTCCACCAGAACAGATAATTGCTTTTTCCGTGCTTGTGAAAAGTGTGCTTGTAATGAACACATTGAAGAGGAACTTACATTGATATTAGAATCAAATGACAAAGAAGAGATTCTATTTCAGCAGTGGTTGAATACTGATCGCTGTAATTTAGAAACGATTATTAAACCTGTTGATGAATTTGTTCCGTATCTTGTTGATAAAATTGACAAACTTATAACACACGACTTTATTCATAAACAACAATCATCATTTCTCAGAAATAAAAAAGATACATTAAAGGATGATGAAATTCTTGCGATTTGTGATTGCTCTGAAAACTATTCATTCATAATTCAAAACGCTGCTCAAGGATATCATTGGAACAACTCGCAAGCAACAATACACCCATTTGAAATTTACTATATGAAAGATAATAAACTTGTAAATGTTAGCTTCATTATCATATCGGAAGTAATGGCTCACGATACAGTTGCGGTCCAGTTGTTCATCTCAAAAATGATAGATTTTATGAAACAATTAACGAACTTTTCTAAAATTTATTTTATGTCTGATGGGGCAGCATCACAATACAAAAATAAGAAGAACTTTGCTAGTCTATGTAGATTCCAGTCAAAGCATGCATTAAGAGCAGAATGGCATTTTTTTGCAACGTCCCACGGTAAAGGTCCATGTGATGCTATTGGTGGCACTCTCAAGCGAATGGCAAAGAGAGCAAGTCTTGCTCGCGATTATGGAAATACCATAACAACTCCACGAGAGTTATATAACTGGGCAGTTGTACAGACAGATAAAAATATAACTAAATTAAATTTCTGTTACGTATCCACTGAACAGTACATTAAAATGTCAGAAGATCTCGAAGAAATATATAATAACGCCAAAACAATACCAGGCACTCAGAAATTCCATAGTTTTTTGCCTATTCCTGGCGACAAAGTAAAGGCAAACAGGTATTCTAATTCAGAAGATGAACCAAAAATATTTAGTATGATCGGAAAAAAATAGAAAAGAACATGTTTGAAATTGGCTCTAAGACACATATATATATATATATTTGAAAAATTCATAATTATAAATAATTGTATATTTAAAAGTGCACTTCAATACATATTGCGATCAAACATTACATTTCCTAAGAAAATACATTTGTAATATTTTCAGTTTTTTATGTATAGGAAACCCCTTCCAAATGATTGAATAAATAACACAAAATCTCCTAGAAAATTGAGTTTCATTGGATTCTGGGATTGTTATTGCCTTCACTGGTTTTATTGTTGATAACAAAATACACTGAAAAAAAAATCATTCGAACAAGAAAAAGTTTTTGTTAGAAAAACTTTTTTTCCTTAAAAGTGCCTATCTTGTGATGTATGGACGGTTGGTAGGGAACATAATTACCTGTCTTGAGACAAAATTTCATCAAAATCAAAAATGGTGTTTTTTTTAAATCAACTTTGAATTTTTAGAAATGATTTTTTTCAGTGTAGGGCTCATTTTGGATTTTTTTCAGTATTTTTTTCTTAAAATTTGACTTATTTTGTGATAATCACCCATACAACACTTTTTTGTAGGAGTAGTCATTTTTTGATTAAAAACATTTTTTAAAAATCCATAAAAAAAGTTTAGCCCTTTTCAAAAGTCAGTCGAGAAAAAAAATTAGAAAAATGAGTATGCAAAGTGGCTTATCTGGGCAAGGTCTACACACCAAGAAAGTTTCGTTGTAATCTGAGAGGGTGCTGCCAACATTTGTTCGAGTTGGCGCGAAATCCGTCTATAAATGCAACACGGACAGCCTTATCTCCGCCATTTCACATCCTAACTAAAAATCAAGACGGATTGTTGTTCTGATCCCAGTTAACCCTCAAGAGGATAACTCATACCATTAAGTTACTTAAATAAAGGTCCGTTTTGGGACCCTGGGGTCATCTGGACCCCAACATATATTCTCGCGTATCTCATGATCCTTTCTTTTTGAAAGGGCAAAAATGTTAGGAACATCAAGACCTACACACTTAGCACAAATCACCGACAATATTGATTTTTTCAGCAAACTTTTATATTTTCTGTTATAAATCTCCTATTTGTTGTCTAAGTTAACTATTTGTATCACCAGTTTGTGCACCGTGTTGCGCGAGATCCAGCATATTCTAATGTTTACCAACGCATCACTACGGAGTTATCATCACCGCCGGTCAAGCCATCTGGAGTGGTTTATTTCACTTTAAAATTAATTATCACACTATAGTATTTATGCGCTGCGAAATAACAGTCGAAATTATGTTACAAAGGTACTTACCTACAGTTTTTTACAGGAATTGGAAGAGAATAACACATATTAAAACAAAGTGCTCGAATCACCGTCTCCGGAGAAAAAAAATTCCATTGCGTGTTTGACGTTTCTAGCCAGCAGACTACCGACTTCGGTAACCTGAAGAACCGATTATTCGGTAAACTTTACCGAATTCGGTGTTGGACCTATTTTGCAGTCCAGTTCGGTGAAATAGATTACCGTACTCGTTAAAATGCTACACGTTTACCGAGATATTGTAACTTATTTTACAAATTTCGGTGATTGAGAGCGTGATTACCGAAAATTCGGTAAATTTTTGAATTACCGATCCGTCTCGGTAATTTTCATTACCGAACACATGAGGTCTGTTTAACTGTGTACTTTTCTGTAATTTCGAATGAAATTAAATGGAAATTTAAAAGTTCTAATGCCTACGTCACGTGTAATTTTCTTTTTGTGTGGCATCCGATGCTTTTTAAAATCTGCACACTTGTAAAACAGAACAATTTGTTGCATTTTGTTGACATTCCTAAAATTTGGGATCGCAGATATTTACTGCTTTTGTCCTAAATCTCGAAACAAGAAAAAATGCCGAAATATGAGCACTCTATTCAAAAAACACATGGTAGGTATGTTAATAGTTTAGAATAATTTATTATTATTATTATTATTATTATTATTATTATTATTATTTATTTTAACTTGAAATTTTGAAAGAGGGAAAAACCCCTTTGAGTGATTTCGGCATTTCAAAAACGAAATCTTTCTCAAAGAGTCACAAAACCTCTTTTTCCTTTCAAAAAACATTATAAAAATAACTTAAAACTAAAGGCTCACACGGCAGTGAACCATAACGGAGCCGCAATCTTGAAAAAGGACAGCATGCCAAATCGTAAAACGAGTTTTCGGAAATCCAGAAATCCTAATGGGGAAGGGGGAGGGGTCAGGGGGTCATCAAAAACCAATCTTTAAGGCTGAAAATAAAGAATACAAAAAAAAGGGGAACAGTATCAAATAAAATAGGCAATATCATTTAGAAATTTGAACAAAAGTTTCAATATATGTTCATTTTTTAAGCCCAAAATATCCCGTATATATACAGGAATTGAAAAACCTGCTGCAATTAGGCTATCAAATAATATCTTCCTCGGTGCAATAAACCGAGAACAATTAATTATAATGTGATCAATGTCTTCATACGATAAGCCACATTCGCATAAATTTGAATCTACAATGTTGATACGATACAAATGACTATTACAAATATAATGATTGGATATCAATCTCGAAAAAGCACAAATGAAATTTCTACTCCCAGATACATGTTTAAACCAAGGAAAATGATTCACCTTGGGACATATTGAATGACACCATCGCCCTTTATCACTAGAATTCCAATTGATTTGCCAAGCATTTAGAGGATAATTTCTCAGATTGGGAAAATATTCAGAAGGAAATATATCACGATGATAAATTTGTCCACGCATTACCCCAAATTTTGCCAATAAATCCGCCTGTTCATTGCCATAAATATTACAATGAGCAGGAATCCAAACAAATTTATTAACATATCCTTCATAATGCAAAACAAATAATATTTTTTTCAACATCAACATGATATGATGTGATTTAAAATTGAATTTAATAGTATTCAAAGCACTCAGACAACTGAAACTATCAGAGCATATGATATACAAATCGGGCGGACAATCTCTGATAATGGTACATGTAAAATACAGAGCAATTAGTTCTGTAATGAAAATAGAACACGGAGATTGTAATTTATGAAAATGAGTTAAACATAAATTATACACTCCAAAACCTGCAATGCCATCAATCAGATAACCATCTGTGAAATACATTTGTGTAGGGTTGAATCCCTCAAATTTACGTTGATATAGAAAATTTGCAAAATGCGAATGAAGCAACTTTGGTATTTGCCGCAATTCATAAGTCAAGTCAAGTAATGGTTCATATGATTTGATGATTATTTGCAAAACAATTTATCAAAAATTTACAATTTAATTCCTGAAAACGAATTTTAAGTGGAACAATACCAGCTAGAACTTCTATTGATTGAATATGAGTGGAATTCAATAGTTTTAAACAAATTCTCAAACAACGGTGTTGAATTTTTTCAAGTTTTGAAAAATGAATTTGTGCAGCACTACCAAAAGTAAAGCAACCGTATTCCATTACTGAACGAATAGTGGTTTTATATAGCGTTATCAAATCAGAAGGATTTGCACCCCACCAAGTGCCTGTAATTGTACGAAGAAAATAATTTCTTCTTGAACAAACTTTTTGAATGTATATAATGTGAGTGTTCCAATTTAATTTAGAGTCAAACCAAATACCAAGATATTTATACTCATCAATTTGTTCTATTTGAAGTCCATTGAGAAATAAATTAATGCTTATGGGCGAATGTTTTCTCGAAAATAAAATAAATTTGGTTTTTTGAACTGAAAATGAGAATCCATTTTCATGAGCCCACATATCCAAATTATCCAAAGCAGTTTAGAATAATTTTGAAACCAGTTTTAATTTAAACAACAAAGCAACATCAACATTTGTAATCAAATTTAATTAAGATAAACTTATATCAAAATGTGATATTAATTTGCTGCTGAATACTTATTATGTTTTGGATTGACTATCATTTGCTGTTGGGTTCTGTTCGGCTAATACTACACGCTTCAGGATATACTACAACTGTTCCGATGATAATGCGCTGATTTTATCGCCAATATTAAGTATGATTAAAGAACATCTTCAGGTCCGAACTCTAAAACTAAAACTAAGAGATAGTCGCTTCTGTATTAAGCATTTTCCTTAGCTCTTCGATCTGTAACATATGATTCCCTTTTCCCTCTTTCGATATATAACTTATACAGTCGACTCCCCATGTCTCGATATTGAAGGGACCATCGAGATAGTGAGAGATCGAATTGAAGAACCAATTTGTTATGCGCACTAGATTGAAAAAATCTCCGCAACTAAGAAAAAACGATAACAAACATACGTCACGTTGCCTTCTCAGAATGTTTTACACCTAGGAAACGAGCGCTAGTAACCCGTGAGAATGAGCGTATCGTCATATAGAGAGAAAGTCTAGAACAAAAATCAATAAGATATATTAATAAGATAGTATTACATCGAGATATGGAGGTATCGACATGTAAAGAGGATAAATGTAGCAGATTGAGGGAACTGATCAAACCCTCGAGATAGGGGAGATATAGAGAAGTAGAACATCGAGATATGGAGAGTCGACTGTAATTTAATCAAGATTCTACCTATTCGGTGTATTTTTCGATGAAACAATATTGTTTTATGTGTGCCAAATCCAAATCAGCTGCAGAAATGGGATAAAAATAATAAAGCATTTAATCTGAAAAATATTAAAAACTCATCGGATTTGTTAAAGAATTTTCAGCAAAACCCGATATTTTGATAAATATTTTTTTGTCTGCCCCCTCACAATGCAAAATCCAGCCAAACATTTTTGAAGGGGGGGGGGGGGCAAAAAGTCAAAATTGAATTTGTATCAGCCTTAATAGGGAAGTGAAACCATCTAGGCAGGGCTTCTATTTTAGGCACTTTTCTGCTATAACACAGCCAATTTTGAACCAATTGACGAAATTTTTGGAACGCGGTGAGATACGTATAGTATCTAGCCGTGTGCAAAATGTCAAGTCAATTGGTTTGGAATTGACTGAGTTATAGCAAAGACGGCCTAAAATACCGGCCACTGCCCAAGTGGCTCGGTACCCTAAGAAGTCGAAAAGCCTTCAAAAGTGGTAGTTAAATTTGTAAGTTAATTTCTGAGTAAACTGTTATACTAAATTTTAAAACAAATTCGAGTTTCCAAGATAGAAACGCGCTTTATAAGTTTGCACGAACATATGCGGTTTTGATCAATTCCTAATCCTGAATTCGGTCCTGCTGCCAGCAGTTGAAGACGAGATGAGTGCACGAGCGCTGAGAACAATATTGTCCAAGCAATAAATCTTTTCTCGAGACCACTTGTTTCAGAAAGGCAGCAGTTATCGGATGGTAGTTTGTTTTGGAGAGATTCAACTCGTGTGCATTGAGTCCCGACAGTAAATGCATTTTTGGTTTCCTAGGAGCTATTCGTAGCTATGGGTCCCAAAGCGCCGGACACTTCGTCAAATTTTCCCGAAGAAATCATCCTGTTGCTGCTAAGCTCTGCTAGAAACAAGAGCTATTTAAAAATAAAACTGCAATACTTATATATGTACGTGAACGGCGGGAAAATGTGGCAGCAAAATGGGGAGCAAAATATGTGCGGACGGACGATGGACATGGACGACGCAACTCGCGTGCGCCGTGCCGGTCAGATATTTATAAGTTTTGTTCGTCGTTTTTCTCGCCACGACAGTTCCTCCTGCTTGCCCGATTGCGTGCAGCGGTGGATCTCTCCGAATTTCCAACGATTCGAAATTTGAGCAACTCTGGGAGATAGTCAGAAACAGTTCTAGTAATTTTTGTTGTTGTTTTACAACAGATCATATCGTGCCGTCCGGTATCTGCTGAACGCCAGAGAAAACAACATTTCTGCGCTGATAACGGTGCGACCTTCCCCTGTGCTTATCAAATTCATAAGTGGATATATCAGAGAGCAGTGGATTGCGCCTTGGTTGTCCGTGCGTTATCTCGAGCGAACTGAAGGCTTGTGCCATGACTCTGATAAACCAATATAGTACCTACTGACTATGTATGTGTCATGAATGTGGAATACTGGCGAATAGTCGATTCTTTTTAAAACAACTTTTAAATCTAAACATGTAATGATATTCGTATTTTTTGGCAAAGAAAAGGCAACAGTCGAAACTGGTAACGAATCGCTGTAAACCTCTTTCCGTACGTGGGATGACCAACAAGTTGGCGGAGTCACGGTCAAACGATTGAACTTTTCGTAAACTCTGTTGCGCGTAGGTTTCGAGAGAATTCTACCTGTCGAGGATTATTCAAATTCTCAGCCGACTGCTTTTGACCATTGATAGAATGTTGCCTCTGACGGAAGCAAAACGACGAATGCGATGTCGGCGGCACCCACCCTCTACTCCACGCGATTGTTTATTATCGAAACCGTCATCCAAAACTCAGTTCCTTAAAAAGATGGTTCGACTCGACACGGCTGCCGTCATTGATTTACCAACCCGAAAACAGACAATTCTGTCTGCTTCCGAGACTTACCACCACCGCAGATGGCCATTCAAAATTCATTCGGGCTTTGGCAAGAATCACTTTTCTCCGATTGTTAGGTTTTGTACCGTGGAAGACACCCTGACAGACGGAATCACCGTCCAAATCCAACATGAGTATCACTTTACTGATACCCGCCGCTGCCGCCACACCATTCTCCTCAACTGCTACTGTTGTGTTGTCTAGTGGTGAATTCCGTTGACAAAGATAGACAGTGAAAGTAGATAAAATCCAAATATGCTTTGCAAGCTCTATTTTGTTTTTGGAAGGAAAGATCCAGGCGACACATAAGAACTCGTGCTTGTTTGAATCGTAAGAGGTTTTGTTCTGAATTAGTAAAGTATGATATCAGGGTTCGTATATGGCTGCCTACTTGAGCGGGTTCTATATTCTTATCTAAGTCTGGTCATTATCGCTGAGAGCATTGACTATCTGTCCTATTCTTCATTCAATGGATTTCAATCACTTATCCTTTCTCTAGGTTCGTGAGAAATTTTATTTGGCATGATCTGACTTTTTTAAATCAGCCAATTTCAAGCGCTGTTTCATTTGTCTTTAAATTGTTTTATATAAGATTTAGGCTCAGTGTACCAGTTATGGCCATAGTAACGCAAATTGGCTATAGTTAATTTTCAACATTTTGTGGCACTCACAAAAGATGGTTGCACTCATTCAAACTTCACAATTTGCCTAACCCTTTGGAGACGGATGGTCACATTAGCTCAGCCGTGAAAACCGACCTTAACAAACGTATTCTAGGCCAGCAAAGTTGCATCCATAAAGGCAAAAATACCGTCCCCAAAGGGTTAAATTATGATAGAAATAAATCATTTTCCTTAAAATTTCGGCTTCCTTACACCCTATTTCGCCATAGTGTATCAGTTATGGCTAATCCCATAAGGAATTCGTGTAAATAATGAGAAATGGAACCGAATTTAAAAAAAAAAAACTGCTTCATGGTTCCTATCACTGGCACACGCCGTAATAAATAGAAAAAAAAAACAGTTTTTGCTCTGTTTCTACATTTTTCCTGTAAAGTATGGGAATTAACATGTCATTTGTCATATCGACGGCATTCCTCAGTCGTTTCGTTATTTTTGTAGAAATAATCTTCCTTAAATAGTGCAATAACTGGTACAGGCTCCCTACTTTTGCATTAATTTCCCAACTAATTTAAAACTAATGAAAGGAAGAAGGAGGCCTTTAAAAAATTATAGAAGTAAAATCTCAACGAAATTTTGAACTCTTAATGGAATCCGTGTAGCTTTCTTGAAATATTTCCGGAGGAATTTTGGGAAGAACTTCTAGATGACAAATTGCTTCCTGTTTTGGAAAAATGTCTTCTGTTGTTCGTACATGTGCATATCATTTTGAAAAAAGCTTGGAGGTACATATGGCGGCTGATCCCATGTTTGATGCAATGTGTTGCAACATCATCATAAAGACGCCAATCGAATTTTTTAGTAACACTTTCCCAATACGAACAAAACTTATAATTACTGTTGAAATTCATGAATATATTATTAAGGAAGTTGTAAGTATGTATTGCGCCATTTGCACTCATTTAGACTCGACCCTAATTCATAGTCGAATTTCGCACACAACTTCACAGCGGCTAGCGTAAGGCACAAACTGAAATGGGTAGGATAAAGTGAAACAGCAGGTTAAGGACGAACGGGACGATCGGGGAAATATCCGCCATTGCTCTGTTGCTGCTAAGATGGTAATCTCAGATTCTACTTCATACGTATTATGGAACAAAAACTTATCATTGTGTATGCTCACTTCCAGTTCATTGTGTATATGCTGATTGTTTTTCAGCTTTTGATTCAAACAATCTTTTCGCGAAGGATAAATTTCCAAATTTTATTGAAATCTATTTCAAAACTTCACATTTCATCTTGCCCCACCCGTTTCAACTTGCCCCGGTATACCTTACACAATTCGGTTGAGTTCATGACAGAGGCGTCGGATGCACAGGCAAACAAAACAAGTTTGAATGCCTTGAAATGTCGCAGGGAAATGATGATTCAGTAAATTCTCAAATTATCACAGTAGTCTAAACATTAACGAGAAACCCAATATATAGGTATGCAGCCATTCCATAGAAAAAACGATATAGTGCAACTCTGTTTGCCGTGAACTTGTTGGGTTTGTAGTTTTTCTAAAATTATTAGGCCCGTGTTTTTTTTTCATTTTACTGCCCATGATCGCATATCAGTCCCATCTTTGCTGGGTTTCCTATTCATATGGGACAATTATGCGATTATAGGCAGTTTATCAATCAATCAATTTTATAATAGAGTGGTCCAAAAAATCGAGATTTTTCAAAACTTAAATTTTTCAAAAAATCATATCTTTTGAATTAGACTGATTTTAAAGTTCTTTTTTTTTCGCAAAAAATGCAATTATGTTAGTTATTTTCAAGTTTTCATGGTCTCGTGACAAAAGAGCTCCCTGGTTTAATATCGGAACATAACTCTGGTATTCGTCAAGTAATTTCAATAAAATTCAAGACAACGGTTTATGTTCCAAGACGGCTGCTAAAACTCTGGAATGTATGCTATTTAACTGCAATGCGGCTTCAGATACTATGCAATATGGGTATCCATCGAAAGGGGTTGATGAGTAGAACTCAAAAATAAATATCCGACGCCGTTTTGAAAACCAAGATGGCGAACCATAATCCACGGTGGCGGCCACGGAATGATGATTTGTGCTATGATTCCATGCAATTTGGTTATCTATCGATCGGGCTTGATGAGGGTGAAGGCCGGGTAGATGGTAAGGTAGAGGGTTAGGGTAGATGGTAGGATGGAGGATAGCGTAGAGCGTATGGTGAAGGATTAGCGTACAGCAGAAAGGTAGGGTGGAGGATAGAGTAGGGTTTATAGTACAGGATAAGGTAGAAGGTAGCGCAGATGGTAGGATTGAGGGTTAGGATAGAGGTTTGGGATAGAGAGCAGAAAAGACGGCTGTTAGCTGGACGGTAAGACGGTAAGAATTCTCGGAAAGATTTTCTCGAGATACCCGCAGGAATTCTTTCCGGGATTTCTTCATGCTTTCTTTTGAGAATCTTCCCAGAATTCCTTCAGATGTTCCTTCCGAACGTG